>NC_059168.1:42124978-42374978 GCF_019923935.1 Bubalus bubalis | reverse complement strand
CCACCAGTATAAAATAGTACCTTGCATGCAAAGATGTGTTCTCTCATTAGAAAACCACACATGAAAAAATTCAGTAACAAAGGAAAGTGGTGTGGAAGGTACACACCACAGATGTCCTAAGGATGCACAGGCAGGAAGGGCCTAACTATAAGGCTGAGAAGACAGTTTTGGCTGACTGTGGACATTCAAATTAGGCCCTTAAACTAGCTCTGAAAGTCTTCTTTACAGTCATACAGTTGACAGAAAGAAAAAAATTTAGCTTGGTAAGGAGGTTAGAAGTAGTATTAATGAGCTGGTGATGATAAATTGTAATAAAAAACTCAGGCACAATACCAGCTGCCATTTATTAAGCACTTATTCTATGCTAGACATTGTGTACTGAGTGATTTCCATGTAAATACTATCCAACTTAATCCTCGTTACAACTTTCTGTGATGGTTATTTTTATTATTCCATTTTATAGATGAGGACATTCAGGATCAGAAAGAATTAACTTGCCTAAATGATAAGTGGCAGAGGTGGGATTCCCATCAGATCTGTGATTCCGAGAGTCATGACCTGAATGACCAGGGTACACCCCCATGTTCAATCTCACGTGGTCCAGGTGGTCATAGCTGGGAGGGGATCTGTCCTCCAGAGTCCTGTGGCCCTTTAGCAACTGTCTCTGAGTTATTCAGGATGCGAGCATGGAGATGCTGATGCAAATCTGTCTTCCATTCTGGGACAAGACCACCAATTTAGCTCTTAGCAGTGAGTTTGAGGAAAGGGTAAATGACAATTAAATGACCATAGTATAGGGCTTCCGAGGTGGCACTAGTGGTAAAAAGACAAAACAAAACAAAATAAAAAACCTGCCCACCAATGCAGGAGACATAAGAGATGCGGGTTTAGTCCCTGCATCAGGAAGATCCCCTGGAGGAGGGCATGGCAACCCACTCCAATATTCTTGCCTGGAGAATCCCATGGACAGAAGAGCTTGGCGGGCTACTGTCCATAGGGTCGCAAAGAGTCAGACACAACTGAAGCGCCTTAGCATGCGAGCACGAGTATATGCAGACCGAACTTGATTTAGGGGAAACTGGAGCCACCAAGGGTAAGAAAACAAGAACGTAAGGTCAGAATGCTTGCTAGTGGCACTGCAGCTTGGTTGGGGAATCACAAAGGCAAGGGATCTTTTCTACACAAAGTTGCTAAGAGGCCATGGGGATTTGGGCCTCAGCAGTCACCAGGGCTTCTACCAACTTTCTGAGAAAACAATTGCTAAATTGCTGAGCTGCCAGCCAATTGTTTAATTTCCCCTTAGGCTAATTGGGCTCTGATCACAAACACCCCACACCTCTGACAAGGATGCCTGTGAGCTCGATGCTGGGATGAACCATGCCTTGTAATGACCACGTCTGGAAGGTGTGGGTGAGGACGATCAGGTGTGGGTGACACCTTATCATTGATTTGAAGCAGCTGTTGCCTTCAGTCGCTACCTCTGCTGTTTCCTAGGGGGTGGGGGAGTTGTCAGGGCTCTCAGAGAAAGTTGTTGTCACCTTCAGCTCCTGTGAAGATCAATAAGCCCTTTCATGGTTGGGTTTTGTGGGCACTTGCAAAAAACAACTTCTTGAAAAAATGTGCTTCACAGTTTTCAGCAAGTACGCCAAAGATCCACTATGGTTATAAGTATTAATCCAATTCAAAGACTAAAACAATCTGATCAAAAGCTTAATATATGCTTATAACTGGGTGGATGACTTGAAGTAATAGAACAGTGATGAGCTGTGTGACTTTGAGCAATTTACTGAAACTCTCTGAGCCTCAGTTTTACTTTTGTCTTTTTTACTGAAGTATCATTGATTTGCTCAGATGGTAAAGAATCTGCCTGCAGTAAGGAGAACAGGGTTCGATCCCTGGGTCGGGAAGGTTGCCTGGAGAAGGGAATGGCTACCCACTCCAGTATTCATTCTTGCCTGGAGAATCCCATGGACAGAGGAACCTGCCGCGCTATAGTCCATGGGGTAGCAGAATCAGACACAACTGAGCAACTACATAGTTGATTTACAATGTTGTATTAGTCTCTGGTGTACAGCAAAGTGATTCAGGTATACATATGTACATATATATTCTTTCCATTATAATTTATTATAAGATTTGAATATAGTTTCCTGTGCTATACAGTAGGAACTTGTAGTTTATCTATTTTATATATAGTAGTTTATATCTGCTAATGCAAACTTTTATCCCCACCAACCCTTTCCCCTTTGGTAACCATAAGTCTGTTTTCTATGTCTGTGAATCTGTTTCTGTCTTGTAAATAAGTTCATTTTTATCATTTTCTAGATTCGACATATAAGTGACATATGATATTTGATTTTAGGAGCAGGGACATGGTTCACATAAAGATATCACATGGAGTTATGGAAAACTGCCCATTTTTTCCAAGATGTTTTTAATATTTTTCATTAAACATGAAGTTTAGTTGTGGTGCCTCGTCTTCTGTCTCTTGATTCAGGGTCCTACGCAGTGCCCTCTTATAGGACAACCCCACAGCGTGTTTGTCCACCTCCATAAGTGGGCAGTTACCACAAGGGTCTGTACTTGCAATGCCACTAGATGCCCTGCCATCCACACCTCTCCGAGACCCACGGTCACTTCAGCTCTCGGGAGCCCTGGGCACTCCTGGTGAATTCTAAGTGTGAACAGTTTTCAGAAAGCCAAGATGGTAGGTCAGGTTAAGACTCCCATGCCTTTCTCTTGGATTAATTATAGGCTCTGGTGAGAAAACAGGCAGTTAATATGTGGGGTTCCTATGCTTAAAACACTGAGTGTATATAAATACATATATATATATATATATATATATATTTTCTCTACACTTTAAAAATACATATAACACTCTTCTTTGCTTATAATGAACAACATGTCCAAAGAGGTGCTTAAAATACATTTTGAACAAACATAAGCTGCATCTGGAAACATGGTTAGTGGGAAGTACAACTGTTTGGAGGGGTTGAGTTTTTTTCCTTTTCCTAAGCAAACGCTCTGAAAAGTTCATTTTATATCAGAACAGCTTTTTTGCGAACCTGTTTTAAAGTTAATTATCAAAAGCTCGCATCTTGTCTCGCTTGCCTGTGGATCCCTGCTGGGTTTGTTGTTTCTCTTTCCTTGGGAAAGAGTCACTCTATACAAGATCATCTCCATGATGTCACAGTCCAGGGACTCTAACCGTCCTAGCTAATCAGCTTAGAACATCAGTACCTCCTTAATGTGGGATTTGGGACCTTGTGGATGCAGGGCGAGGAGCTGAACTAGTCTGCAAGCACATCACTTTATTTCTTTTGCTTTAAGCAAGAATAATTTGCCTTTTTCCCTCTCATCTTTCTCCCTTGTTGTTTTGCCCCTGAAAACTGTGCAGCAAAAGCAACCTCCAGGGTGGACACTAAATCTTCTGATGCGGGCAGAGCAGTGATAACATCTGAACTGAGGGTGCTTTTCCAGGGCATGCTTGACAGATGTAGCAGGGCCTTTTAGGATTTAGTGCTGGAGCATATCTATTACCCGTGCCGCAGCACAGCGTGGCAGGAGCTGTGTGGTAATCTCCCATGAATTCTGTCTGACTTATCAGAGCGGCTGAGCAGGTTGCTGTCGGATGCAGAGACTCTGCAGCCAGTTGGGGAAAGGCAGACTTTTCGGCTGGAAGCTCTTTGAACTCTCTTCTCTGGGCATGTTTCCCAGGTGGGCTTCTTCCTGCCCTGGTATGGCTCATCCCCTGGCCCCTTTTTGCTTTTGGAGATACCATGGCAAATTTGCTCTCACCCCACTGGCTTCTGAGTGTATGGTTTCAAGAGACCGAATTAAATTTCTAATATTGCTAATAGGGCCAAAATGATTGCTTTAATGGAGTGGCAGCTTGCCTGGGTTTTTGACAGGGGGGAAGTAAATATGACACATGCTAAGATTTCTTTCCTCCTCTACTCTCTCTGTCCCTTCTTTCTTTCTGTCCTTTCTTCCCTCCTTCCTTGTCTTCCTGCCATCCTGCCGTCTGTCTCTTTCTCTCCCCTTCTTTCTTCGTCTCTGGCTCTAACGGAGGCCCAGCCAAATGGTCTCTGCCCCCAGTTCTTACCCCATGAGCCTCACTTGGTTCTACCAGAATGTGCTCTTGGGTGACTGCATCCTCCTCTGCTCTAACAATTACCCTGGCATTTTATAAAAATACCAAGATTGATCACAAACACCAAATTGTTTAGATCACAGATTAAAGTTTAATTTTGGAATTTTGCTCTAGGGTTAGAATCAGCTTCAGAGTCTGTGTCGCACAGGAGGTGCTGTAATTTGTTTTAAGGATAAGGCCTTCAGGCAGCTGTGCATAAAATGAGCATGATTCCTTATTCCCACGGTTGATTTTTGAATGGGAGTGCAATTAGAATTTTTTTCACCCAGAAGCACATACAGTCAGAGCAAAGATAATACCTTGAATGCATATCAGCTTAGGAGACCTCTCTTGGAAATTTATTTATTGTTCACCAAGTACTAATGCAAAGAGATTCATGCTTTCCTTAACACCAATAAACTCACCCTTTAATTTGAAGTCTGGTGTGTTCGCAGAGACTCTTGCAGTGTCCTTGTTATTATCAAGTGAGACTTCAATGGTGAATTTTAATGTTACAGACATATGCAGCTGGTTACTTTGCCTTGCAGAATAAACCCTTATAGAAACCAGTGGTATTTTTGCAAACTCAGTGGCCACAGAGATTTTCCTGCCATGTTGGAGAACTCCACCCCGAGTAGCATCAAGCGGCCACCTTCCTCATAGACTATAAGCAGATGATATTCTTCTGGTTAATGATGCTGATCACATTTGTCTCTACAGAAAGAGGAATCAGTGTCCACAGAGTACTCATTTAACCTAGGAAGCAGAGGTGATCGTCTCTCAGTGAAAATGGAAATCTGGCTTCACTGACTGGTCGTTGTATACGGTGGGGACAACTCCACCGGACTCTGCATTTGAAGTGGGGACTTCCACATATCCTGTGGAAGAAAATTCTAGCACAAGCATCTATCTGTATTTCTCTTTAACATATTTCTTTTAAGGAGTAGAGTCTCCAGAGTCTATGCTCTTTGAGAAGGTTTTCTTTCTGGAAATCAAGGGGTTAGAATATCTATATTGATTTAGTGTTTCCAAAATTAAAAGGCTGTATACATTTTTGGGGGGAAGAAGCTCATTTCACTGAGGTATATGGTTTGAGTAAATAAAGAAGCAATCATGGCCCATTCTATTGTTGTCTTAAAACGTTCCTTATAGACTAGTTGGTGCCGATTTCTGAAGGAAGTTTGAAACCATCAATTGAGCAATCATCTGCTAGCTTACCAGACCCCCTTCACTCACACTTCAGCAAACTTATCAAGCCAAGTTTTGTTTTATATTAGACAGTATATTGAACATAAGTTTTGTTTATGAAATTATAATACATTTGGATACAATGTTTATATCACTAGGGACAAAAGACACATTAATAACCATGTCTCCCCGGTAGCTCAGTCAGTAAAAAATCTGCCTGCAGTGCAGGACACTCAGGTTCAATCCCTGGGTCAGGAAGGTGCCCTGGAGAAGGAAATGGCAACCCACGCCAGTATTCTTGCCTGGAGAATTCCATGGACAGAGGACCCTGGTGGGGCTATACAATGCATGGAGTTGCAAGAGTTGGACACGGCTTAGTTGATTAAACCACCACCACCTAGAAAATACAAATCCGCAGCAGGCCTCCTTTATTGAACACAGATAAACTCAAAGTAAATGGTCACTGAAGGCATTTTTGGTTCTATTGTTTGTGATGGGGTGATTTGGATAATTCACTCAAACCAGCAGCCTATGTATTGAAAGCTGGTGGTTGACCAGCTGACTTAGTCCAAATATTCAGTTGACAGGGCAGGGGAACAGATAGGAAGAGTTGGTGTAGCTTTGGAACCAGGGAGCATGTGGCCTGAGTGACTCTTACTCAGGTTGATATGAACATGTGACACTTTTGTGAGCTAGAACCTTGTTCTCCTGGAGATGCTGAAATTGGTGGGAGGGTAGGTTTCAGTCAAATGAAGACTTCCATGATTTCCTTGGAAATCAAAACCCTGTGACGCTTTGCTCTTTCTTGAAAAACTGCTCCTTCGAGTTCTCACTCCTTCATGCAGCATTTCTGATGAGCCTAACTCTCATGTTACTTGTGCCCTTTATCATTTCTCCTAGAATTTAGAAAATATTAAGCTTTGTAGCATCTGATTATTTGAAAAATAATAAAGCTTTGTATGCATATATACCATTTACACTTTTTTTTTCCTTTTTTTGCAAATTTAAAGTCTCATTTCTTTGTAAACTATTTTGTTTTTCTTAAGAACATACTTTGGTTTTCTTTCCACATCAATAAATATTCTACAGTGTCCTCTGGGATCATAATGTTCTAGTGTTTGACTACAACATATATTACTTAACCCATCTCCCCAATGTTGGATATTTGGTTAGTTTAATTTTTGTCTTTGATCCAAGGTTATTATATCATACCTTACTATGTGTAAATCTTTGTGTACTTGATTATTTTCACAGAATGAATTTCTAGAAGTAGAATAGCTAAAGCAAGGTGTATTTAAAAATTTTAGTGCTTTTGAAGTTTTTTTTTTTTTTTTCAAATTGTCTAACAGAATGATTCTACCAGTTTAAACTTCCACCAGCTGTTATGTATGAGAATGATATTTTTGTTTTGACACCTTCTACATTGTCATTTAAAAAAATTAGTAATAAGTTTAGAGGTGGAAATTGGTTTTAGCATTTTGGCTTGCATCTTTTTGAATTCTTTTAGTTTTTCTTAGAATAATATTTGGTGTCATTCTCTAGTTTTTCTATTTTGCATGATGTGATGTTCTTTAACTTCTGGCTATAGGGACTATGTTTTTAATTTCTTAAAATAGGAAATATAGCACTGAAATGTGATAGATACTTCATGAATTTTTATCCAATTGAATTAATTTGAAATGAAAAATAAGATTGAAGACCTATGTGTCTTTCATAGTTATGATAGTTCAGAAATTGGGGAGAAATTTGGGAGAAGGATTAAAAATGAATGAATTCACAGCAGAAATTAGAAGAATTTAAGACATCAAGCAAAAGCAAGTTTGAGTGGATTTGGGTCCATAAAATCTCTTATGTATTGCTAATGGTACAGCTGCTCTAGAAAGTCATTTTGCTCTATCTCATACGGAGAACATTTCCCTGCCCTATGACCTAGCAAAACCACCTCTAGAAAAACTCTTGCACATTTTCATGAATCTTCATAGCTGTCCTTCTCATCTTACCAAAAAACAGAAATAACCTGAATGTCCATCAACAAGAAAATGAATAAATACACTCTGTTATACAATGGAATACAATCCATGTTATAACATGGATAAATCTTATAGAAATAATACTGAATAAAAACAGCAAGTTTCAGAAAACCACATATGATATGATACTTTTTTTTTTAGTTCTCAAGAGTGAGTACAACAAGCTTAAGCTTACACACATTTGTGGTAAAACCAGCTTTAGAAGAAAAGTGATAAAAACTGGGACTGTGATTATATCTGGAGGAGGATAGGAAGGTGAAGAAAGGAGAAAAGAGATGTATGCAAGTGGGTGCAGGTTATTTGTAAAATGTTCTAAATTTTGGATTGGATGGGAATTCACAAGTGTTCATTACACTGAGCTTTATAAGTTAATATATGTCATTTGTAAATTTGATTTTTTCAGATAATACATTGAAAAGATAGCAAAGGAAATAAATAATGAGAATAAAAGGGAATCCTGGTAGTAAGAAGACAATGTTTTAAGTTTTCTAGAAGAAAAACCCATGTTTTTGCTTTGCTATCATTTCTTAGTGGTTATAGTTGCTTACTTTCTAAATCCCCACTCCTAAAACCCTTTTTGAGCCAGTGAAAGTACTTATTAATGGAGAAGTATCCAAGGTGGTTTCTTAGTGCTCCTACCTCTCTTTTGTGCTCTGATGATTCCTCCCCGACCAGCGTCGCCTGGTGCATTGGGGTAATGGGCTGATGATTCCTCCCCGACCAGCATCGCCTGGTGCACCGGGGTAATGGGCTGATGATTCCTCCCCGACCAGCGTCGCCTGGTGCACTGGGGTAATGGGCTGGAATGACTCAGTTGGTCACTAATGCCTTTCTGGCTGGCTGACACTGTTCTGTCACCATACAGGCTGAATGGGTGACTTTTGGAAACCACAGTGATGATGTTGTTTTCTGGTTGACAAAAACTTTTATGTTTGATTCTATGTGTTACTTTCCTGCGTGTCTTTAGTTTCCATTTGAATTTAGTACATAATGGCACCCCACTCCAGTACTCTTGCCTGGAAAATCCCATGGATGGAGGAGCCTGGTAGGCTACAGTCCATGGGGTTGTGAAGAGTCGGACACGACTGAGCTACTTCACTTTTCACTTTCCTGCATTGGAGAAGGAAATGGCAACCCACTCCAGTGTTCTTGCCTGGAGAATCCCAGGGACGGGGGAGCCTGGTGGGCTGCGGTCTATGGGGTCGCGTAGAGTGGGACACAACTGAAGCGACTTAGCAGCAGCAGGGCAATTCAAGTATTTTGGTGCAAGGGAGAGGGAGGCAGCTTGAGTGTAACGGGGAGGGACAAAACCCCTCACTGTCTTTAGGAGACTCTCTATTCCTATTTTGGGAATTTTGTTTGTTTGTTTTTCTCTCTGTGTTTTTAGCCAGGACAACTGGAGGTGATTTGGGGGACATTTGGCAGTGCCTGGAGATGTTTTTGGTGGTGATGGTGGTTCTACTGATACCCCCAGGGATGCTGCTGAGCCTCCTATGATGCACAGAACAACTCCCACAACAAAGAATTATCTGGCTCAAAATATCAACAGTGCCAAAGCTGAGAAACCTCAACTAGGAGTGTGTTTCCTTTTCTACTTGGGGATGGAGATTCTTCTCACATCTGAAAAATGAAAGTGCTTTCCTACTCAATAGACTGTAGAGGTATCACACAGGCAGAGAACGGTCACAGCGGTCTCTAATCCCAAACTGGCATGGATTTGTGGTTCACTTTCTAAAGCTTTTTTTCATCCTAATGCTGTGGTAATTCAGCTAAATTATCTTCCTCCAGTTGAATGTAAGCACCTTGAAGGCAGGACTGTAGCTCATGCTGTTTTGTATCTTTCACAGAATCACTTGTAAAGTAGGTACCCCCGCCTCCCGACAATCTGCTGAATGAATAATGAACCAGTTGCTTAAAAATTAGAGAACTTTGTCCACAAAGGGTTAGTTAGAAGGAAATTTGAGGGGCTTGATAGGGGTAGGGGTAGGGGTAGAGGACATTCACTGCCTCTCCCAAACCCCCGTTTATTGTGGATTTATAGAATGTTGTTGTAGAAGGGATCCTCTCTCTGAATCCCTTCACTCCTAGAGGAGAAGAGTAAGACACAGAGAAACTGAGTATTTTACACAAGTTTGCAGAGCAAACCCTGGCAGATGTGCAAGGATGACTTCCTCCTGTGCTTCCTGTTCACCTAGTTACTCAACAGGTTCTTTTCTTAAGGACCTGTGTGAGGCCCTGAAATATGGGGCTCATGATTTTCAGGGCTGATGTGTGTACTTCTGAGTGTCTCTCTGTGTATGACAGCATGTATGAGCTGTCCCTACGCTTTGGATGTTGGAGCATAGATGTTCCCTGACCTGTTCCTAACCCCTGGCAGTACCTCTCTCCTGGGTCTTGCTAGTACAACCTGTACTGCCCTGACCATAGCACCCACCACATTTTGTTGGGCTTATGAATTTAACATCTGTCTTCCATGCTAGCTTTGATAGGGCATGGGATATATTTGTCTTGTTCAATGCTGAACACATGAGAGATGCTCCATAACTGATTTTCCACGAGTGCATAAATAAATAAATAAATATTACTTCAGGGGTGGCCATTTTAGACTCACATCTGAGGCGGACGTTGTTTAGGTGGGTTCTTTGCTGGCAAAGTTGCCATTACCAAAAAGGTAGAATTATTCAAAACAAATTTTGCTTCAGTGGCAAATGCTGGGAGCTCAACTCCAGACCTGGCTGTGCCTTGTTGGAACCTGAAACCCCTGATGGTTGAGAGTTCAGTTCAAGAAATAGCTGCATCCTTAGCCTGACTTATTTTTATTACAGGGGCCATTGATATCTGTGAGGGCTTTTTTTTTTTTGATTATAATGTCTGAGAAACCCGCCCACAGCTTGTTATATGGAAGATGAGATAGTTCATTATCCTGAAAATTCTTCAATAGCTGCTCGTAATAGGGTCAGTTAAGTACAGAGTGTGCGCTATCATTCAGGATCTTCCTATTCTCATTGTAGTTAAATCCAACATTATTTTTATACACTATTTTCCTTCATCTCCCAATGGGGGCGGGGAATGGAGAATACACAAGATATTAAAATGGATGTCAATTCAAGTTAAGGTGAGCAGCTCCTGTCTGCAATCACATTGATGGTTCTGTAACTTCAGGTGGACTCAGTTCATTAGGAGACGATTTCAGGTGGATTCTTGCAGGCTCAGTGTTTGTGTAGGATGACTCTCTGCTCTACACAGGGCACCAAGAGAGAAGCAGAATAAAAGGTGGGGAAGGACAAGCAGCATTACTCTTAGTTTTCCATGGAAACACTTGAAAAAAGGAAGAGAAGTCTGAGAAAGTTCCTATCCTTGCACTCACATAGTTCCCCTCAGTTCTGAGCCCTCTCAGGATCATCCTTTCTTGGATGTTTGGTTTCTTTCCTCCTTCCAGGTTCTTGCTCATGCTGTTACCCATAAGACAGGTTCACCTTGCACCCTTCAGAAATCTAAGCATGAGAATCCCTGGTCAGCTTTTAATAGCTGCTCAAATTCCCTGTGGTCCATGCAGTTTCCACCAGAGGCAGCACTGGGCGCAGAGAACAGGGGGCATTGCTTGTGGTTTTCTATGTGAGTATCTGACAGTGGGGAGATAGCAATGCCATCAAAAATCTCTTCACTTTATTATAGTAACATTGACAATTCATGAGCACTTATTATGTGCTAGACAAAATTTTAAGCCCTTTTTGTGTGTGTGTAATTGCTCAGTCATGTCTGATTCTTTGTGATCTCAGGGACTATAGCCTGCCAGGCTCTTCTGCCCATGGAATACTCCAGGCAAGAATACTGGAGTGGGTTGCCATTCCCTTCTCCAGGGCATTTTCCCAACCCAGGGATCAAACCCAGGTCTCCTACATTGCAGATGGATTCTTTACAGTTTGAACCACCAGGGAAGCCACCTAAGCCCTTTTTAAGCTTTATTTATTTCTTATATCACCCTTTGAGATAGTTCTACACTATCTCCCCTTTAGAGAGGAGAAATCTAAAGCACAGTAAACATAAGTAATTTGTTCTAGGTCATTTAACTTAAAAAGGGGGAACTGAGTTCGAACCCAAGCAGTCTGAGCTCAGACACTGTGATCACGATACTATGTTAGACTCTGGTTTAGTTTAAAGAAAGCTGGACCAGAAATCAGAGGACAGAAATGGTTTTCATTTTTCCTCTCTTTACTTTTTGTTTTATATTGGGGTATAGCTGATTAATGATGTTGTAATAGTTTCAGGTGGACAGCAAAGGGATGCAGTCATAATTTACCTGTTTCTGTTCTCCCCCAAACTCCCCTCACATCCTGGCTGCCACATGACATTGAGAAGAGTTCCCTGTATACTTTACATATTTTTATGGAGTTAGATGTTTCTTTTTTAAATTAAAATATAATTAATGTATGGTTTTGCCTCACTTTAACTGTCAGGCTTTGGGCAAGTGACTTTGCTTCTTTTGGGGCCTCAATGTCCTCATTTATAAAATAAGGAAATAAAAACTAGCAGACATAATGTTACATGTAAAATAAAGAGAATATTCATGAAGGCTATTGCTAAACTCTAATCCTTATATAAAGTTAAGATTTCACATTACAGTTATTCCTGCTTATCCATAGTTTTATTCCCTAGTTTCAGTCACCTGTGGTCAACTACAGTCTGAAAATATTAATGGAAAATCCCAGAAATAAACAATTCATAATTATTAAACTATACACTATTCTAAGTGGCATGATAAAGTCTCATGCCTTCCATTTCTGTCCTGCCTGGGACAGGAATCACCCCTTTGTCCAGCATATCCATTAGTCCCTTAGTAGCATCTTACTGGTGCTGGAGAAGATTCTCGAGACTCCCTTGGACCACAAGGAAATCCCAAGTCCTTCCCAGAGGAAATTAATCCTGAATATTCATTGGAAGGACTGATGCTGAAGCTGAAGTTCCTTTGGCCATCTGATGTGAAGAACTGACTCATTAGAAAAGACCCTGATGCTGAGAAAGATTGAAAGCAAGAAGAGAAGGAGGTGGCAGAGGATGAGATGGTTAGATAGCATCACTGACTCAGTGGACATAAATTTGAACAAACTCTAGAAGATAGTGGAGGACAGAGGAGCCTGGTGTGCTGTGACCTGGGGTCACATAGAGTTGGGCATGACTTAGTGACTGGACAACAGTGATCTTCTCATTTACCAGCTCAACTGTTGTTGAACAGTTGTTGAACAGTTGTTGAACAGTGCTAGTGTTCATGTAACTCTTATCTTACTTAATAATGACTCCCAGAGTCCCAGAATAGTGATGCTGACAATTCATATAGTGTTTCCTTTAAGTGAAAAAGTGAAAGTTCCCAAATTAAGGAAAGGAAAAAAAGGTGTACTGAGATTGTGAAGATCTGTGGTAAAAATGAATCTTTTTTCTGTGGAATTTTGAAGAAGGAAAAAGAATTTCCAAAGAAGACTTGTGATGGCCAATAGGCACATGAAAAGTGCTTGATATCACTATCAGGAAATGCAAATCAAAACCACAGTGAGATATCACATTGTACTGGTCAGAATGGGTATTCTAAAAAAATAACAAGTGTTGGTGAGGATGTGAAGAACAGGGAGCTGTTATGCACTCTTGGTGGGAATCTAAATTGGTGAAGCAAGCAAAGAAAGCAGTACAGAAGTTCCTCAAAACATAGAACTGCCACAGGATCCAGCAATTCTACTTCTGCCTTTTTATCTGAAGAAAACAAAGACACTAATTTGAAAAGATATATGTACCTCTCAGTTAATTGCAGCACCATTTACAATAGCTAGGATATGGAAACAATCTAAGTGTCCATCAACAAATGAATGAATAAAGGAGATGTGGTGGATATCTACAATGAATTATTACTCAACCATCAAAAGGGAATGAAATCTATTTCCAGCAACATGGATGGACTTGGAGTTTATTTTACTTAGTGAAAGAAGTCAGACAGAGAAAGACAAATGATTTCACTTATGTGTGAAATGTAAAACACAAAACAAGTGAACAAACAAAACAAAACAGAAATGGACTCAGAGACAGAGAACAAACTGGTGGTTGCCAGAAGGGATAGGAGTGGAGGGATGAACAACATAGGTGAAAGGGATGAAGCAGTATAAACTTCCAGCTCTAAAACAAAGAAGTCATGGGAATGTAATGTACAGAATAGAGAAGTCGGTCAATAATATTGTAACAATTTTGTATGGTTACCAATGGCAAGTAGTCTTATTGTGGTGATCATTTCATAATGTATAAAAATATTGAATCACTATTAGTGATTAGTTTCAAGTGAAACAAATATAACATTATATGTTAATTATAATTCAATAAAAAAGAAGAAATTCAGGCTAATTTTGCTGTTACACCTCAAGCTACATAGTGCATGTTAAATGCTTAGTTAAGATGAAAAAAGCATTAACTGTCTAGGATTATATATATATATATATATGGAGAGAAAGAGGATGACCACATTCATATAACTTTAATTAGAGTGTGTGCTTAGTCACTCAGTCGTGTCTGATTCTGAGGCCCCATGGACTGTAGCCCATGAAGTTCCTCTGCCCATGGAATTTTCCAGGCAGTAATACTGGAGGGCTCAAGCCCATGTCTCTTGTGACCCCTGCATTAGCAAGTGAATTCTTTACCACTAGCACCACCTTGTTATTATAATTGTTTTATTATTAGTTATTGCTGCTAATCTCTTACTGTGCCTAATTTATAAATTAAAATTTATTATAGTTATGTATTTATAGGAAAAGCATATATATATAGGATTCAGTAGTGAAATCTGTAGTTTCAGGCACTCATTGGCGATCTTGGAACATATCTCCCATGGATATGGGGACACTGTTTTACTAAGTGTGATGTTATTGACTGTTGTCACCTGCTCATATGTCTGTCTTGTAAAGAGCATATTATGCTCCTGTGGGGCAGATACTATGTTTTATGCTTTATAATATCTCCTGGTATCACTCACTGGACTGGATACTATTTACCTTTTAATGGGTGCTTTAATAGGTTTTTAATAGGTGCCATCTATGTCCTTGGTTAAACCCTAGTCCTTATCAATATCTATAAATGTTCCTTCCGTAAAATCTTAAGTTCTAGCCTCACTCTTCTGAACACTCTATCCAATGTTTTCAGCACCCCTTCTTCAATTTACCTCAACCTCAAGGGAACCTTCAATCCATGGACTATCCATACTCACTGTCTGTGGTCCTCCTTAGGCTTAGCTCCATGATTATTGATACAAACACAGTCCTTACGTTCTCTGAGGCCTCTTACCTACTCCATCTCCACTGCATTCTCCTGTCAAAACCCCAGCTCTGCCTATCCTGGACCCACACTCTAGAAGCTAAATGTGGCTGGAGAAATGACTGTGCTGACTTCACATGTGTGAGGACAAATCTCAGTCCTTCGATCTTAGCACATCCCATTTGTGAATTTATCTGCCTTCTCTTCAAAATGCCACTCCACACCTCTCTTTCAAAAGGCCATATTCCTCCATTGTGTGGAGGGCTTCACTTCTTATTTCCTAGAGGCAAATGGAGCAACTGGATGAAGAGCTCTCATTTGCGCATCAGGAGGTAAACCGGCCTCCCTGCAGGGGAAGCTGTGTGTTCTGCTTAGCTGTCCAGGGAGTTGTGTCGCCTCTGACGTCTGCCCATTGCGTTCTAGCCAGATTGGCCCTGGGCCTCTTCTTGGGTGTGCCAGGCCTTCCTGCCGCAGGGCCCTCCCACCTGCTGTTTTCCCAGCTCTAGTGCTCTCTTCCGGAGAAGGCAATGGCACCCCACTCCAGTACTCTTGCCTGGAAAATCCCATGGACGGAGGAGCCTGGTGGGCTACGGTCCATGGGATCGCTAAGAGTCGGATACGACTGGGCGACTTCACTTTCACTTTTCCCTTTCATGCATTGGAGAAGGAAATGGCAACCCACTCCAGTGTTCTTGCCTGGAGAGTCCCAGGGACGGGGGAGCCTGGTGGGCTGCTGTCTATGGGGTCGCACAGAGTCGGACACGACTGAAATGACTTAGCAGCAGCAGCAGTGCTCTCTTCCAGGTATTCTCATGGCTCTTTCTTTCTGACCCACAGGTCTGCTCCCATGTCACATTCTAAACAAGCTCTTCCTGACAACTCTATCTAAAATAATGTTCCCTCTCAGGCCATCACTTTCAATCTCCTTAGTTTCATCATAGCACAAATCATCTGAAATGGACTCTATTTGTTTACTGTCTGTCTTCCCCAGGGGCGTGTGGGCACAATGGTGGAGGAACTTGTCTGTCTTGTTCCCTGCTGTGTTCCTAGCACCTGGAAGAGCCCCTGGCAGGTAGTAGGTACACAATTAATATCTACCGAATAAATGGACTAGCAAAATTATCATATCTAAATGATCCTGAGTAAATGATTTTTATTGGTGTCAACTTTTCTCATCTATAAAGTAAAAGAATGGGCTCTTTATTGGCTGATACTTATTCTAGGTTCTATTTTTCCTGGATGAAGATCATTTGGGTAACCACAGTCATTCTCTGAGATCCAGCCACGAGGTTAGTGTGTGCTTAATGCCCACAAGTTCCATGTGAATCCTGAAGGCATTTGCTTGGCTGGATTTCTGCATTGTTTGGCTGGAGTGTTCTAGTCATGGAATTTGAACAGTAGTAGAAGATAAATTGTGGAAAAGGCAATGGCACCCCACTCCAGTACACTTGCCTGGAAAATCCCATGGATGGAGGAGCCTGGTGGGCTGCAGTCCATGGGGTCGCTAGGAGTCGGACACGACTGAGCGACTTCACTTTCACTTTTCACTTTCATGCATTGGAGAAGGAAATGGCAACCCACTCCAGTGTTCTTGCCTGGAGAATCTCAGGGATGGGGGAGCCTGGTGGGCTGCCGTCTCTGGGGTCACACAGAGTTGGGCACAACTGAAGTGACTTAGCAACAGCAGCAGAAGATAAATTGAGGATGCTATGGGCATTTGAGGACATGAGTGCCAAGAGATCACAAGGGAATTTGGTAAAGGCTGCTGTCCAGGTTAGGATGACGTCACAAAGCAGGAGGGTGGATTCTCAGCCAGACTGTGGGCTCTGTGGAGTGTATGTGCTGCCCTGGGCTGACCATCCTTGGGCTGTCTTACAGGGCAGTGTTGCTTGTGACCCATCTGTTCACTCACACCTTGGCCTGACCAGGTGCTGAGGAACTGAATCATCCCAAGGAATTTCAGTTTCAGACTAGGCAGGAGGGAGGCACGTGTGTTTCCAGTTTAGTAAGAAGAGCCTATGAAGTGTGATGTGAATCCCAAAGTTAATGGTAGTAATAGTAATCATAAAAGTGATAATAATAATAAATGCCTTTCCTTACACTTGTGCCCCAGTGTGCCACAGGGCAGGGAGTTTTACACATTGTCTCATTTAATCTACTCTATGGAGAAGATAAGCTTAGCAGATGCTGTTGGTGCTCCATCCAGTTCCCTGACCCCATCGCTAAGGTCACCTATGGGTACAGTGGACATTTCTCATGCCTACTAACAGCTTTCTACCTCAAGTCCCCATGTTTCTCAGTTTCTCTGCCTGAGGGATTTTCCTCCTTCTGTGTAGTAGCTCACTCTGCCCATGTGAAAGGCAGCTCAGAAGTACAGGGGTCTTAATACTCTTGGAGGCAATACTTGACTAATAAGGGACAAGAGTTTGTGGATACCCCAGGGTCTGCATCCTTTGTTGGGACGATTCTGAGATGCATCACCCGTGGGTCCTGAGAGGGTACCCGGGAGAGAGGACCTCACTGCCCACCATGATGAGTAGCTCACTTCCTGGCTCTCATCTCACTTTCTTTCCTTTCTCACTTGTGTTTCCTACAATCACCTCTCTGATAAAGTACCTGAGCCCAAATCCTTCTCCCAGGGTCTGCTTTTGGGGACCCCAACCAAGGCAATAATCGATCCCCGTTTTGCAGTTGAAGATATTGCAGAGATAAGCGGCAGAGGAATCTCCATGCTTCCAGTTCATGCTTCTCTTGACCAGTTTGGGGCTTCCTAGACTGGCTCCCATTTCCCCAGGTGAACCATAACCATCTTTGGTTACCAGGTTGTTAGGCCTTGGCCCAACTGTTTCTGAGGTCTGAAAACATGTGACTATGTTTGATCTCTGGCAAGGAGCAGACATCCTTGTGGGGTTGGAGGTGGGACTCATGTTGAGACACGCAGCCAAGACATCTAGACCCACCTGGTTGAAAACAGCATGACACATTCTGGAATCGCCAGCCTCAGCACCTGGGTGAACGTGACTGGACAGGCTGTGTTTGTCCTGCTGTGTTCCATGTTGCAGTGACTCAGGTACAGGTGTGACTTTCCTCTTTTTCAAAGTCTCTTTTGCATCCTCAGAGATCTGGACTGCATGTGGGCACAGCATGTCCTTGGGGGATTAAATCAGTTGAGAGTTCTGGGCTCTTTCTCAGTGCCTTTCCGTGGGGTTGGCAAATCATTGTAAGGGAAGATTCCCCCCACCCCACCTTTATGCCTTTATGGGACACATAACAGAGGACGCAGGAGAAATCATCTTAGGCAAGGTCTTGGTTATTTACTAGGAGGCTTCTTTTTCCTCCCCATAAACTGAGGGACAGCAGTCACAATGGGCTCATGAGAGGAATGCCAGATTCCAAGATATGGGTGAGAATTGTCTGGGGGAGCTGGTTCAAATGCAGATTATCTGGCAGGGCCTGCAGAGATGCAGATTTAGTAGGCATGTACATTTTAATAAGCAACACCAGGTGGTTTTATCTGCTTTTCCTAAGAGACCACTTGGAGACCACTTGTTGTCAGTGATGCTGACAACGCGGGCACCCTCAGAGTTATGATTCATGTTGCCTCCTGTTCTCAGAGCCCCACCCCTGGTGTTTGAAGTATCACTGGCAAATAGGAAGTTTTTTTCTTCCTCAATGCCAGATAGCTTTTCCAGGCAAGCCCTTAGCAATAAGCAATGGCTCCTGGCCAGGGACTCCCATCTCATGAGCTTCATCCCTTCCTGAAGACAGTCCCAGGGCAGAGCCTTGGCATCCTTTCAAATGGAATCTACTGCTTTAAACCCATTCTTCCTTCACTTAGATATAGGGGCAGAAAACTTGCCTCTGACCTTGATTTCATGACTACTTCTTGATAACCCGACTCAAGTGTTTTGTTTCTAGGCCTCAGATTGCATATTTGTTCTTGAGCTGGCCAGGAATGTGGGGTGACCCAGCTGTAATTCAGCTTACATTCATGGGTAGGGATGGGAAAAGTCCTGAGGACTCTTAGGGTGAAGGGTTGGCCCCTCTTCCCTTCGTGGGCGAAGACAGTCAATTGTAGCTTCTCAAGTCCACAGGCATAAAAATCCCAGTTGCATCTCAGCTGGGCTGTGTGGTGAGCTCTGGACACTCACTGCAGGCCAGCAGGGCTGCACCAGGAAAGCCCTGCGCCCTGCTTGGATTTGCTGAGGGCGGGGTGGGTCTTTGTGATTCCTCTTCAGTCCTGTGCCTTCTGGCACCCAGTTTCCTCTCTCCCCTCTCTCTTCCCTTGCAGTTCTCTCTTTCATTCTCTCTGTTCCCTCTCTGCATTTTTCAGGCCTTTACAATTGAAACATCTGTCTTAAATCTGCAAGGCTATTCCAAATGTTTACTAGGCTTATTTAATAGGAAGAATAATGATAAGTGCTTCTGTTGGTTTTACTAAGTGATCCCTGGGCAGGGAAAAAAGAAAACTGTCTGCCTCGAGGGAAGATAGAATCACCCTAAATTTGTATTCATACGGAGTTTGAGGAAAAGACTAATATTGTGATTATAATCATCATTCATCAGTATTGGTCAAATCCCTCTGTACCATCTCATCAGCTACAAGCTTGCTGCAGACTGAAACCTAAAGAAGGAGAGCATCTTTGGGGGTTGGCTGAGGTGAGGGACCATTGAACTGCCATATCTTTGGCTCAAAGGAAGCCATATGCTTTTTAAAAATGACTCTATTGAGGTATGATTGACATACAATAAACTGTATTTAAAGTGTAAAATTTGAGAACCTTTGATAAATGCACACACCTGTGAAACTATCACCATGAGGAAGATAGTGAATATACACACCCTTGAGTGTCCCTTTGTGATTCTTTGTTCCTGTTCCTCTGGTCCCCTCTGCAAACCCGAGAAAACACTGATCTGCTTTCTGTCCCTACAGATTAGTTTGCATTTTCTAAGGTTTTATATAAGTGGGATCACGAAGTTTGGGCTCCTTTTGTCTGACTACTTTCATTTGGCATGATTGTTTTGAGGTTCATCCATGTTTTTCCATGTTGAATAGTCCCTGCTTTTTATTGCTGAGCAGTATTACATTGTATGCATATCCCACAGTTGTTTATCCAGTCACCTCTTGATGGATAGTTGGGGCATTTCCAGTTAGAGCCATATAATAAAGCTGCTATAACATTTGTGTACAAGTCTTTATATGGATAGTATACAATTTCTTGTCTCTTGGATAAATACATAGAGTGGAATGCAGAGCCATATGGTTTTTAAGAAGCTGCAGGCATGATTGGAAAGAATCTAAGTCTGGCAGTCAGGAAATCTGGGTTTAATCTCAATTTTTCTAGTTACTAGCCATGTGACCTTAGGGATGGCACTTAACAACTCTGGGTCTTGTGTTACCTGTCTGTCAAATGAGATGAAAAAAAAAAATCTGATTCTCACACACTCAGATGAGAGGAGGACCATGGGACATAACCCAGGACACTGCCAAGTTTAAAGGTCCCATGGAGCATTATGAAGAATAGGCTCTCATAGGAATAATTATATGCTTTAGGTCTTACTTTGCCAAGAGAGGGAGTTGTCCAAAGTCTTTGGAGATGAAGAATTGCTTTTGGTGGTTTCCTGTTGCTTCCAGCTGCAATTTCTCTCTATTTCCACTTTCTACATCCCTTCCATCTTCTATTATGGTTCCTCTACAAAGACAGGCCCATTGAACAAGAGAGAACTCTTAGATTCATTGACTGAAACAAGTCACAAGCAGAATTAACTTTCCTCCTCTGCCTGTGGTTCATAAATCCAGGTAATAAAAGCAAAGCAGAAGGTTAATATCATAGAACTTAGACCTCAAGAAAGCTCTACAGTCCTTAAGAATTTTACTAAGAAACTGTTGTCAAAGGATGCTCAAATATACAGATCTGGTTTCTTAGGTCACTTTCTCTTGTAAGAAGTATTATGTACAGTGGTTAGTGTCTTCGCAGAATGACAGTATCGTATTCATGTCTTACTACACATTAGGTCTTACTGCATATTGGCTAATATGTCTGGAGATACTGCTTCACCTCTAAGACTCCATTTCTTCATTTTGTCAAATAGGAATGTTAACAATAATGCTTACCCAATTTGATTGCTCTAAGGATTAACCAAAGTAAGATGCACACCTATGCTTTGAAGGTACAAAGTTCTGCCAGGCCTTTCTCTCCAGACTGTGTGTCTTAAGGAAGGGATGATCCTTAACTGGATGAACTAGGTGAACTTGCACATTTTGTGGGTTGGGGTGGCAACAGTCACCCTTTATTGTCAAAATACCATGCTCCATATCTGAAATCTCTAGTGTTGGTCACTTAGAGTTATCAGTGTGCTGTCTGAAGGTAACTTTCAAAGGACAACTATGCTTACTTTACAGTGATCACCCATGAATTAGTGTGCGAATTATACCATTTTCTTACTGAAGAGCTTCAGAATGTGGGTAGAGAGTGAGTATAGGGAAGAGTGATTGTGAGTATAGCACCTTGGACCATATAAGGGAAAACAAAGGGTATCTAAATGGGTAGGAATGACAGACTTCACCTTCTTATTTATTTTTAGGATCATTCCTGGCCACGGGGAGGCAGTTTCCTCCATCATTTCAGTAATCTATTAAAGACTTGTTCTTTATCTCCTTTAAACGTTCTATTAGTTCCTTTCTTCCCCCAAACCCATCATATATATCTCTCACTCTATCAGAGGGCAGTTTCTTACTAGATCAACCAACACTCTATCAGATAAAGAGAGTTTCTCTCTTGTTCATGTTACTTCATTTATTCTCAAGCCTTTTCTGTGAATCAGTGAAAAAGAGAGATGGTACTGTCCATATTATAAAGATGGAAAAATGGAGGGATAAAGAGGCCAAGGGTCTTTTTTGGAATCTCAAATTTAGTGGCAAAACCAAGTGGTCAGGTGTTCAGAATGTCAAGTTACTGAGGCTGCTGCCTGGATGAGACTGCAGGTTTCAAAGACTTTGCTCTGATAGGAGCTGATTTTAGTCAGAGAAAGATGATTCCTACCAGAGGAAAATCTAGAGAGGGTCCCTTATCTTTTCCTTTGGAGGGTTAGAAGTACAGAGTGATATCATATGTTGTGACCTGTATATCCAAGATATTTCAAGGATATTTCACTTGGATAAACAGAAGAGGAAAAATTTTGTCAAGAGCATAACTTCTACACAAAAGACCCCTAGTAGTTAAAGCAGTCTTGAGAAAGAACAAAGCTAGAGTCATCGTGTATCTTGATTTCAAGCTATATTACAAAGCTATAGAAATTAAAACAATGTGGTTTTGGCATGAAAACAGACACATAGGTCAATGGAACAGAATAGAGAGCCTAGAAATAAACCCACACACATATATGGTGAATTATGACAAAGGAACTAAGAACAATGGGAAAAGAACAGTCTAGTCTCTTCAATAAAAGGTATTGGAAAAACTAGACAGTCACTTACAAGAGAATGAAAGTGGTCCACTATACAAAAATTAATTAAAATGGACTAAAACTTGAATATAACATTTGAATCATAAAGTTCCTAGAAGGAAACATAGATAGTAAGTTCCTGACATTGGTCTTGGTGATGATTTTTTTTTGATTTGACATCAAAAGCAAAGGTAGAAAAATCAAAATCAAACAGTTGAGATTACATCAAAGAAAAAAGCTTCTGCATAATAAAGGACACCATCAACAAAATGAAAATGCAACCTATAGAACGGGAAAAAAATTGTAAATGTTAAATCTGATAAGGGGTTAATATTCAAAATATGTAAAGAACTCATATAACTCAATAGTTAAAAAAAAATCCAATTAAAAGTGATAGAAGATCCGAATAGACATTTTTACAAAGAAGATACACAAATGACCAACAGATACCTAAAAAGATGTTCATCACTAATCATTCAGTTCAGTTCAGTTCGGTTCAGTGGCTCAGTCGTGTCCAACTCTTTAAGACCCCATGAATCACAGCACACCAGGCCTCCCTGTCCATCACCAGCTCCTGGAGTTCACTCAGACTCATGTCCATCGAGTCGGTGATGCCATCCAGCCATCTCATCCTCTGTCGTCCCCTTCTCCTCCTGCCCCCAATCCCTCCCAGCATCAGAGTCTTTTCCAATGAGTCAACTCTTCACTAATCATTAGGGAAATGCAAATTAATACCACAATGAGATATCCCCTCACATCTGTTAGAATGGCTATTATAAAAAAGGCAAGAAGTAACAAGCATTGGCAAGGACATGGAGGAAAGAGATTCTTTGTACACTGTTGGTAGAAATGTGAATTGGTGCAGCCACTATGGAAAACAGGATGAAGTTTCCTCAAAAAGTTAAAAATAGAACTACCATATGATCCAGCAGCTCCACTTCCAGGTATTTTTCTGAAGTAAACAAAAATACTAACTTCAAAAAATATCTGTACCCTCATGTTCGTTACACCATTATTTCCAATAGCCAAGACATGGAAATGACCCAAGTGCCCATCAATGGATGAATGGATTAAAAAAGTGCTATAAATGTGTATGAACACACACTGGAATATTATTCAGTCATTAAAAGGAAGGGATCCTGCATTTGTCACAACACAGATAGATCTTGAGGTAATTACGCTATGTGAAATAAGTCAGACAGAAAAAGACAAATGCCATATGATGTCATTCATATGTGGAATCTAAAAAAAAAAAAAGACAGAAGGAAACAAAACCAAACTCATAGATATAGAGAACAGATTGGTGGTTGCCAGAGGTGGAGTGGCAGGTGTTGAGTGAAATGGGTGGAGATGGTCAAAAAGTACAAACTTCCAATTATAAAATAAATAAGTCCTGGGGATATAATGTACAGCCTGATGGTTATAACTAATAGTAATATGTTGTGTATTTGAAAGCTGCTAAGAAAGTATATCTTAAAAGTTCTCACCACAAGAAGAAAATTTGTAAGTATGAGTGGTGATAGATGTTAACTAAACTTATTATAATGATCATTTCACAGTCTATACAGATAATGAATCACTATTGTACACCTGAAACGAATATGATGTTTTATGTCAATTATGTCTCAATTTTTAAAAATTCCCTTACCTGGCTGAATTCAAAGCCCCGGAAAAAGAAATTCCTATAGAATTTCACACACACAAACACACACACATACAGAAAAAGAATATGACTTCCTTTCCCTTTAGTTACCTAGGGCTGCCTGTGGCAAGACTGTACTGTTTTCTGTTGTCATGTTGGCCAGCAAATCCTGAACAGGCAGGGTGCGTGGGGCACCTGCCTGATGCTGCTTCTCTGCACGTGAGCACTCAGCACTGCTGGAGCTGGATATGATTCTGCTTTCCTCAGATCCCTTCTGCAACATGTTAAAGCTGGAAGGGATTTTGGCACTTTTTAATGAAGGAACTGAGATACAAAGAAATGTGGTGACTCACTGGAGGTTATGCATCAAGTTGATGAAAACTCGGATCTCATTTCTGTTTCAGTGCTCTCTCAGCAGCATTATGCATCTCCCTCCCACGCTCTGAGAATTGGGCCTAATGGGCTCTTGTGAATTTACCATCTGGAATAAGAAGCACTGATCTACCATATACTACTGTCCCTCTCCAAAGGGGCAAAGGCCTTGATAGCAGTGTGCCTGCTTCTTCTCAGACATGGAAGCCACAGAAGCACTAGAATCTGGTGACTCCTCTGAGAAGATGATTCACTGTCATGAATATCCAAGTCTCTACACCTTTGCCCACCTGCAGGCTACTGACTCACCCCTTTCCCCCTTGATGATCCATCAGCTTTCTGAAAATGAAACCATCTCCAGGAAGTCTAGGCTGCCAGAGATCCAGATAGATGATGAAGAGCAAAGAAATGAGCCAGCCCAGGGAATAATTATGAAGTAGGTAGCACTGGCCTTTAGGTCCTATGGTCTGTTATATCTCCCCACCCCCTCACCTCCCTTTTTGTGCTGCTTTCACGAACACCAGGATACTGACCACTCCTATTCTTCACCTTCCTGGACCTGTTCCAAGTAAGTGCTTAGTGGTCCATGCCTCCTGCATCAAATTACTATTCTTTGTCCTGATCCATTAGTGGTGGTTAACTAGGGCTTTAGTTGCTAAGTTGTGTCTGACTCTTGTGACCCCATGGACTGTAGCCTGCCAGGCTCCTCCATCAATGTGATTCTCCAGGCAAGAATACTGGAGTGGGTTTCCATTTCCTTCTCCAGGGGATCTTCCCGACCCAGGAATCGAACCCAGGTCTCCTGCATTTCAGGCAGACTCTTTACCGACTGAGCCATCAGGGAAGCCCGACCCATTAGCAGGGGACCAATTAGATGTATTCTAGTGGGAATATGTCCATGAGGATTCAGTGGTTGAGAATAATACTTTATTGTGCTATCTTCTCTGGAGCATTTGCATTTTGAAGGGAGCCCTAAAGGTTACTGTGACTCAATCAGACTCTTGCAGGCTCTATAGCAGGCTGGTGAGGAAGGCTTATAGTGCTAATCTATGTGTCAGAGCACAAAGAGGCAGCCTGAGGATTCAAGAAGATGCCATACCTCTTGTGAATGTGTGGTTGCCTCCCTCTCACACTTTTGTACGTGATGCTTCAAGCACTAGCTGATTGGCTAAATTTTCCCCATATTTTCATGACCTTCAAATTCAGTATGACTCTTCTTGAACTTAAAAAAAACTAAAAAATGTCATTGTGTGGCCATTTGTCCATACTCATATTTCACCTTGGGAGCTTACTCACCTGAGAAGCTGATCATTTTGGGACCATGGCTATAGCCTTCCTTTTCATACTTGTAGAGTGTAAGGCAGGAGTGCAAATGGAGGACCATATAACATATGTCTAAATATTTCATAATGTTGTAAATCAAGCTAATGGACTATTACATCGAATCCATCCATCTTTCTATCTTGACAATTATACCTTCTTAATAGCAAAATTGACAAATATGTTTAAAGCTATTCTTGTTATATGACTGAAGGTTGGCAGAAAATCGAAGATGACAGAATTTAATTGTCTCTCTACATATAGAAATAATTTTTATTATTGATGATGTTTGGCTAATTAATAAAACAAATGCATATATGTATTATATTTTACTAATTTTAACAAAATTCACAAATTGTGGGATGATAATCAAGATTTTCACCCATTTAATTTTTTTAATGAACAGTAGTGATCCAGGAAATAACTATAATCGCAATAAAAATGTACAAATGAAAATATTTTCATATAAAATGTAATACACTTTGAACATAAAACCAGAAAAGATGAAAATGTATTTATATATGTTTTCAAAAATTTACCTATAAAATATTTGAAAGTATTATAAGGCTGAGCTCTGAAAAACTGATGCTTTTGAATTATGGTGCTGGTGAAGACTCTTGAGGATCCCTTGGAGAGTCTCAAGAGATCAAACTTGTCAATCCTGAGGAAATCAACCCTGAATATTAATTGGAAGGACTGATGCTGAAGCTAAAGCTCCAATCCTTTGGCCACCTGATGTGAAGAGCCAACTCATTGGAAAAGACCCTGATGCTGGGAAAGACTGAAGGCAAAAGGAGAAGGGGGCAGCAGAGGATGAGATGGTTAGATAGCATTACCAACTCAATGGATATGAATCTGAGCAAACTCTGGGAGATAGTGGGGAACAGAGTAGTCTAGCTTGCTGCAGTCTATTGGGTCACAAAGAGTCAGACGTGACTTAATGACCAAACAGCAATATACACATAAACTATAATTAATGGCATAAATTTTTTATATTGAAACAAAAAGAAAGCTGAAATTTTTAATTTATTTTTTGAATATGTAATTATATCTTACAAGAAAATAAAATTATTTTTAATTTTAGTGTTTAATGTCCATCTATACTTACTATGCTAAAGATTCGGTATCATGCTTCATGAATATTACACCTGTGTTGTGCTGTGCTTAGTCATGTTATCTTGTCACAGACCACGGACTGTAGCCAGTCAGGCTCCTCTGTCCATGGGATTTTCCAGGCAAGGATACTGGAGTGGGTTGTCATTTCCTTCTCCAGGAGATCATCCAGACCCAGGGATCGAACCCACATCTCTTGCATCTCCTGCACTGGCAGGCAGATTTTTTACCACTGTGCCACCTCAGAAGCCTTGAATGTTACACCTGGGTTTTTCTAAATATGTACGTCTAAGGGTTATAGGAATTGTTGAATATGCAGAATGTTTCCTAATCATCCTGTGCAGCTGTTTTGAATACTATGCTTATTCACAAGTACCTCTGAAGTCATGAATCAGAACACAAAGAAAATAATGAAAAGAATGCTCAGCAATGCTGGGAAACCAAAGTTATGAAAGGATCTAAGCTATCTAAGATGAAGATTTGACAAGATAACTCATATGTCTATTCTTTTAGGCAAGCAATTCTAATGCTCAATTTTTCCACATTCTGAAGTAGTGTCAATATCAATCTCAGCAGTAATGCATCCCACAAATGTTCATGGCATTCAAACACAGACACTCTGTGTTTTGAGATGTGAAAGAGACTTTCCTCGGAGCCTCAACAGGGTCGATCATGAGAATGGATGCTTAGGGTTGCTAGTTGTGCTGTGGCAGCAATGAGTGCTGTGTCCTGAATGACAGAGGCACCAATGTGTTCTTTAATAAATGTCTTTTATTTTTCTTATGATATTGATATATATATATATATATATATATATGGGCTGTATTATAAAGTATGATGCCTACAGCAAGAATCCTTCTTGTCTAGGACTAGAGTAGTTGTATATGACCAGGTTTTTAGAGTTCTCCAGAAAAAACAGATCCAACAGAAGATATCTATCTATCTATCTAATAAATAAAAAGTAACTTTGTTCATGTGCTGTGCTTAGTCACTCAGTCGTGTCCAACTCTTTGTGACCCCATGGACAGTAGCCCGCCAGGCTCCTCTGTCTACTGGGATTCTCTAGGCAAGAATACTGAAGTGGGTTGCCATGCCCTCCTCCGGGGGATCTTCCCAAACCAGGGATTGAACCCATGTCTCCTGCATTGCAGGTGGATTCTTTACTGTCTGAGTCACCAGAGAAGCCCGACTTTATTCATAAAGTATATAAGATATAATATAAATAAAAGTTAAAACATATGTGAGTCACTCATTTGTGTCTGACACTTTGTGACTCCATGAATTGTAGCTTGCCAGGCTCCTCTGTCCGTGAAAATTCTCTAGACAAGAATACTGAAGTGAGTAGCCATCCCCTTCTCCAGAGGATCTTCCTGACCCAGGGATCGAACCCGGATCTTCCACATTGCAGGCAGACTCTTTACCATCTGAGACACCAGGGAAGCTGCAATAAAATATAATATAAATAAAAATTAAAATATAATCAATAATAAAATGTGCAATGTATCAAATATATAAATAAAGCATATGTGTTTATATTTATAGTATTATTGTATAATAAAATAGTAAGTTAAATATGTTAAAAATATATAATGAAATATATAAATATTATACATAACATATTTAAACTATGTGAAATATGTGTCCTATGTATACAAGGAACTGGCTCATGGCCGTTTTTTGGAAGATGGAACATTGTGCAGAAATTCTCCACTTTCAGCATTCATGATGCATGGCTACACTATAGGCGAATCTTGTAACATGAAATCTTCATTTCTGAGCAACCAAACAGATCAGGATACATCTAATAAACTTGGAGAAGGAAATGGCAACCCACTCCAGTGTTCTTGCCTGGAGAATCCCAGGGACGGGGAAGCCTGGTGGGCTGCTGTCTATGGGGTTGCACAGAGTTGGACACAACTGAAGCGACTTAGCAGCAGCAGCAATAAACTTGGTATAAAAACATGGGGAAATGCATAATATGGTAGGAAGCTTGCACAATCCTCTTATCCTCATCCATCAGAGGGCAGACAGAAGAAGCAAGAACTATAATTCCACAGCCTCCAGAATGAAAATCACAATCACAGAAAGCTAGCCAAAATGATCACATGGATCACAGCCTTGAGTAACTCAATGAAGCTATGAGCCATGCTGTGCAGGGCCACACAAGGTGGCCAGGTCATAGTGGAGAGTTCTGACAAAATGTGGTCCACTGGAGAATGGAATAGCAAACCACTTCAGTGTTCTTTCCTAGAGAACTCCATGGATAGTATGAAAGGCAAAAAGATATGACACTGAAAGGTGAGCCCTCCAGATTAGTAGGTGTCCAATATTCTACTGGGGAAGAGCAGAGAAACAGCTCAAGAAAGAATGAAGAGGCTGGACCAAAGTGGAAGTGACGCACAGATGTGGACGTGCTTGGTGGTGAAAGAAAGTCCAATGCTATAAAAATCATTACTGCATAGGAACCTGGAATGTTAGGTCCATGAATCAAGATAAATTGGATGTAGTTAAGCAGGAGATGGCAAGAGTAAACATCTATATTTTAGGAATCAGTGAACTAAAATGGACTAGAATGGGCGAGTTTGATTCTGATGACCATTATATCTACTACTGTGGACAAGAATCCCTTAGAAGAAATGGAGTAGTCCTCATAGTCAATAAGAGTCCAAAATGCAGTACTTGTGTTATCTCAAAAATGACAGAATGATCTTGGTTCATTTCCAAGTCAAACCATTCAACATCACAGTAATCCAAGTCTATGGCCCAAATACTAATGCCAAAGAAGCTGAATGTTCTAGGAAGACCTACAAGAACTTGTAGAACTAACACTGCTGCTGCTGCTGCTGCTACTAAGTCGCTTCAGTTGTGTCCGACTCTGTGCGACCCCATAGACGGCGGCCCACCAGGCTCCCCCGTCCCTGGGATTCTCCAGGCAAGAACACTGGAGTGGGTTGCCATTTCCTTCTCCAATGCATGAAAGGGAAAAGTGAAAGTGAAGTTGCTCAGTCGTGTCCGACTCTTCTCGACCCCATGGTCTGCAGCCTACCATGCTCCTCCGTCCATGGGATTTTCCAGGCAAGAGTACTGGAGTGGTGTGCCATTGCCTTCTCCAAGAGCTAACACACACACACAAAAGACATTCTTTTCATCATAGGGGATTTGAATGCAAAAGTAGGAAGTCAAGAGATACTTGGATTAATAGGCAAGTTTGGCCTTGGAGTACAAAAGAAAGTAGGGCAAAGGCTAACAGAATTTTGCCAAGAAAACACACTGGTCATAGCAAATACTCTCTTCCAACAACACAAGAGATGACTCTACACATGGACATCACCAGATGGTCAACACAGAAATCAGATTGATTATATTCTTTGCAGTCAAATCTTGAGAAGCTCTATACAGTTAGCAAAAACAAGACCTGGAGCTGACTGTGGCTCTGATCGTAAGATCCTTATTGTAAAATTCAGGCTTAAATTGAAGAAAGTAGGGAAAACCACTAGACCATTCAGGTATGACCTGAATCAAATCCCTTATGATTATACAGGGGAGGTGAGTGATAGGTGTGAGGGACTCTGATGGACAGAGTTCCTGAAGAACTATGGATGAAGGTTCATAACACTGTACAGGAGGTGTTGAACAAAACCATCCCCAAGAAAAAGAAATGCAAGAATGCAAAGTGGTTGTCTGAAGAGGCCTTGCAAATAGCTGAGAAAAGAAGAGAAACAAAAGGCAAAAAAGAAAGGGAAAGATATACCCATTGAGTGCAGAGTTTTGGAGAATAACAAGGAGAGTTAAGAAAGCCTTTCTCAGTGAGCAATGCAAAGAAATAGAGGAAAAAAAATAATATAGGAGTGAGAAAGACTTCAAGAAAATTGGAATTACCAAGGAAACATTTCATGCAAAGATGGGCACAATAAAGGACAGAAATGACAAGGATGTAACAGAAGTGGAGGAGATTAAAAAGAGATGGAAGAATACACAGAAGAACTATACAAAAAAGGTCTTAATGACTCAGATAACTATGATGCTATGATCCTTCACCTAGAGCCAGACATCCTTGAGTGTGAAGTCAAACAGGCCTTAGGAAGCATTATGACAAACAAAGCTAGTGGAGGTTATGGAATACTAGCTGTGCTATTTCAAATCCTAAAGATGATGCTGTGAAAGAGCTGCACTCAGTATGTTAACAAATTTGGAAAACTCAGCAGTGGTCCCAAGACTGGAAAAGGTCAGTTTTCATTCCAATCTGAAAGAAAGGCAATACCAAAGAGTGTTCAAACTACTGTACAATTATGCTCATTTAACAATCTATTTAGGTAATGCTCAAAATCTTTGAAGCTGGGCTTTAGCAGTATATGAACTGAGAACTTGCAGATGTACACACTGGATTTATAAAAGGCAGAGGAACTGGAGATCAAATTGCCAACATTCATTGGAGCATGGAGAAAACAAGAGAATTCCAGAAAACCATCTATTTCTTCATTGACTACACTAAAGCCTTTGACTTTGTGGATCACAACAAACTCTGGTAAATTCTTAAAAGAGATGGCAGTACCAGCCACCTTACCTGTCTCCTGAGAAATCTGTATGTGGTGGGACAAGAAGCAACAGTTAGAACCTTACATGGAGCAACTGACTAGTTCAAAATCAGGAAAGGAATATGACAAATCTGTATATTGTTACCATGATTATTTAACTTGTAGGCAGAGCACCTCATGCAAAATGCTGAGCTGGATGAATCACAAGCTGGAATCAAGATTGACAGGAGAAATATCCACAACCTCAGAGAAGCAGATGATACCACTCTAATGGCAGAAAGTGAAGAGGAACTAAATAGCCTCTTGTTGAGGGTGAAAGAGGAGAGAGAAAAAGCTAGTTTAAAACTCAACATTAAAAAAACTAAGATCATGGCATCTGATCCCATCACTTCATGTCAAATAAATGGGGAAAAAGTGGAAATAGTGACATATTTTCTATTCTTCAACTTCTCTGCGAATGGTGACTGCAGCCATGAAATTAAAAGCCATTTCTTCCTTGGAAGAAAAGTTTGACAAACCTAGGCAGTGTATTAAAAAGCAGAGATGTCATTTTACAGACAAAGGTCCATCTAGTCAAAGCTCTAGTATTTCCAGTATTCATGTATGGATGTGAGAGCTGGACCATAAAGAAGGCTGAACACCAAAGAACTGATGCTTTCAAATTTTGGAGCTGGAGATGACTCTTGTTCCTTGGACAGCAAGGAGATCAAACTAGTGAATCCTAAAGGAAATTGACCCTGAATGTTCATTGGAAGGACTTTTGATGAAGCTCCAATACTTTGGCTACCTGATATGACATGCTGACTCATTGGAGTCATGCCATGGGACTCATGGAGTCCCACCATGATGCTGGGAAAGATTGAAGGCAAAATAAGAAGAGGATGGCAGAGGATGTGATGGTTAGACACCATTACTGACTCAATAGACATGAATCTGAGCAAACTCAAGGAGATAGTGAAGGACAGGGAAAACTGGCATGCTGCAGTCCATGGGATTGCAGAGTCAAACATGGCATAGTGACTGAACAGCAACAACAAAAAAGTGGGGAAATGCTAAAATGGTAGAAATAGCTCATCTAAATCTCTGTCAACAATCTGAAGCATATTCATAATACAGTAGAATTCAGTTATCAGGAATATTTGCAAGCATTGGTAGCTTACTTCCCAGTGACTCCAGATCAATGAATTGCCTCTTTATGTATGCACTCATTGTATTATAAATACGTCCGATACCTTAACTGAGTGCTAGCTAAGAACAATGTGCATTAGGTTTTCAAAGGGATTACAAAAGAAGTAAAATCATTGACTCTTCTAAGGAGCCTAAATTTTTATGGAGAATTCAAGGCAGATCCAAATATGTATCTATAAACACAGGCTGTAGAAATGCTCTGATGTATATATAATTATACACAATTCATTCTGTGGCTTTCCACTCATTTATAATTGGTGATAACTTAGACCTAGAGCATGCCAAACTGATGATGATTTTTTCCCTTTGGCCAAGGATAGGATTTTCAAAGAAAACATAAAAGGAAACGTTTCCTAGACCCCAGTGTATGTCAGGTACTAAGATGGTTGTTTGACATGCATTATCTCACTTAATCCTTACAATGGTTCTGTGAGGTGAACTTTTTGCAAATGGGGGAACTGAGTCTCATGGCAGTAAAATATAGATCCAAATATAGATCACCCCCGATAGCTCAGTTGGTAAAGAATCTGCCTGCAGTGCAGGAGACCCTGGTTTGATTCCTGGGTCAGGAAGTTCCCCTGGAGAAGGGATAGGCTACCCACTCTAGTATTCTTAGGCTTCCCTTGTGGCTCAGCTGGTAAAGAATCTGCCTGAGATTCGGGAGAAGTGGGTTCAATCCCTGGGTTGCAAAGAGCTCCTGGAGAAGGGAAAGGCTACCCACTCCAGTATTCTGGTGTGGAGAATTCCATGGACTGTATAGTCCATGGGGTCACAAAGAGCGACCATGAGGTCTCTTCATCAGTTCAGTTCAGTTCAGTCGCTCAGTCGTGTCCGACTCTTTGCGACCCCATGAATCGCAGCACGCCAGGCCTCCCTGTCCATCACCAACTCCTGGAGTTCACTCAGCCTCATGTCTGTCGAGTCGGTGATGCCGTCCAGCTATCTCATCCTCTGTCATCCCCTTTTCCTCCTGCCGCCAATCCCTCCCAGCATCAGAGTCTTTTCCAATGAGTCAACTCTTTGCATGAGGTGGCCAAAGTACTGGAGTTTCAGCTTTAGCATCATTCCTTCCAAAGAACACCCAGGGCTGATCTCCTTTGGAATGGACTGCTTGGATCTCCTTGTAGTCCAAGGGACTCTCCAGTGTCTTCTCCAAAGGTCATAGATCACCCGAATTCTAAAGCTACATACCATTCAAACAAACTAGCCAGAGAATGCTTAATCAGCATCAAAGGGCAACCATTTGGAGACTATAGAAGTTCACATGAACAAATATCGATAAATCCAATAGAGATCATCCTATCCTTTTGTTAGAGTACTGAGGGGTACCAATCAACTACTGACTGACAGCCTGTTTAAATTTATCAAATGCAAGCTGGATAATACTACCATTATATAATAATTTGACTTGTGGCTTATTTTCAGACTGAGCTGTCTCTTATTTTAATTGGAACAAATTGAATTTGACTTTTGGGGTTGAATTATGGAGAGCCCAGGTGTCCTAGAATGAACATTTTTGTGAGCTGATGGTTCTCAGAGACTCCGCCAGAATGGGTATTAGTGACAGAAAGTCATCGTTCTTTTCTAATCATTACAAGCAATTAGACTAATATATGCTATTAATATAAGACAAATATCTTGTTGATTTTTGAAAACCAGTTCATAAAGATGATGCACTCCAACTGGATCCTCCCCTCTGCCCTTGATCCCAGCAAGAAGGCTCAGAGTTATAGACAATGTTACTATATATAATATATAATATTATTATTATATGATATTTTATTATTATATTTATAAAAGGCTATTATATTTAATAAAATAACAATCATCTTGTACTATTAAAGGGACAAGGCTTGGAGACATGTGGATTCAGCCGTGTGTTTTAGTTAAGTGTTGCTGATGACTGGAGTAGAGTGGGTATTCTGAGTTGGACTCTATTTTGAACCTGGGTCAGAATTAGAAAAAAATTAGAAAAACAATGCAAAAATGGACCCACTGCTTGAGTTAAGATTTCTTTTTACAGTATCTTGCTACCTGAATAAAATAGAAGCTCTGTGTTCACCATATCTTTGCAGGTAATTAATGTCAATGATTTGTCTCAGAGAAGTCACATTGTTCCTGTATTCTGAGATGTAAGTGGTTATTTGAAAATTGGCTGGTGCGGTTTAGATTTTGATCTGTAGCTTTGGTTTTCTTATGATTCATATTGATTGCTCCAATTTGTATGCTGTTTTGCTCTGTAGGTTCTTGATCCACTTGTTTCTCTCCTTTTTGGCCATGGTTATAGGTTTATGTTTCTAGTTTTTGATTTTCTTTTATTCTTGGATTTTCAGTGTTTGTACTCAAGGTAGCTTTATCTTTTTTTAATAGTTCTTGCTTTTTTTATATTTGCCCTGCTATCAGGTCTGTTTGGCCGTGTCCATGGGATAATGGAAATGAAAGCATTTTGTAAGTTGAAAGTACTATTTAAAGGTAAGAGATGATTGCTTTTTTATTAAAAATAATAATCTTTTTTATAGCTCTGAGTCTTCAAGCTATAATCTGGGGGAAAGAGGAGCACCTGACCGGATAGGTGGTCATCTTTATGCACTGAGATTCTAGTTTGAGATGGCTCTACACACCAATGTCATGAATAGATTCTCTGAGAACATGGATTACAGCTGGTGTCTGATCTTGAGAATGGGGGTATGAGCCTAAAAAGGAGACATAGGGCTCACAGGGGCCAGCTCCAACAGCCTGACTTGTCCTACTTAATCCCTGGTGGCTCAGAAGCTAAAGAATCTGCCTGCAATGCAGGAGACTTGGATTCGATCCCTGGGTCAGAAAGATCTCCTGGAGAAGGAAATGGCTACCCATTGCAGTGTTCTTGCCTGGAGAAGGGCTACAGTCCGTGGGGTTGCAAAGAGTCAGACACAACTGAGTGACTTTCACTTTCACTTGATTTATGCTCACACCCTGATTTTGGAGACCTGAAATACTACTATTGCTGGACCAAGACTAGGCCTAGATCCCATCTTTACCTCTTGGGGATCTTGTGGTAGGCTCTATGGCAATATTGGGGAATGTCTTTGATGACTCTATTAGTTCACATGAAAATTCACACCACCTTTTAAAAATCAATCCTAAAGTGGTTTGAAGATAGAACTTTAATCCTGATTAAGTAGCTCTGCCTCCTTATCAAATAGTGCTACATAGATAGCTAGTGGAAAATTATTATATAGCACAGGGAGCTCAGTCTGGTGTTCTATAATGACCTAGAGGGGTGGGATGGGGGTTGGAAGGGAGGCTCAAGAAGGAGGGGATATGTGTATATTTATGGCTGATTCATGTTGTTTTAAGGCAGAAACCAACACAACATTATAAAGAATTATACTCCAATTAAAAATAATTTTTTTTTTAAAGTACTACTGAGTTTAAGCCTGGACCAAAGCCATCCCCCATCTATGGCTTTTCTGTTTCAGATGGTATAAGATCAGGACCAGAATGTGGCTGTAGATGCCTTTAATGTGCTTATATCTAGAGCTAATCCCTAACTTTTGAAAAGTTGCTCTTTGTTTCAACTAAGACATTATTAGTAGAATCCATCCCAGTCTTGGATAAAAAAGTCCTTATTGGCTCCTCTGTAGATTAGAAATACAGAAATTTTCTTCTACAGAAAGGAAAAATTTTAAGTATCTGCTTAAAAAAAAAAAAAAAAAAGTGTGGTGTGCCAAGGAGGGGAGGGGGGTTGGGGAGGTGGGACAGCATTTTGTAAAAGGAGATAACTCTGTGATTGGATATCTTTAGGATCCTTGAGACACCCTTATGAAGTAGGCAGTATGTAAATCCATCTTTGTTATCACATCTCTACCTTATCCATTCATTCCATCAATAGTTATTGAGCACTAATTTTATGATAGGCAGATACAGTATTAGATGATGGGGACATCATTCTGATGGTTGTCCAGATCTGGAGCTCATCTGAGCTAGAGTTTGTGCGTGGGCTTTAGGCCAGACAAATCTGGCTTCTAGAACCTTCTCCTCTTTTGTTGTTTGTATTACTTTGTAAACCTGTGTAGTAATTTTTTCATCTAAATCCTACCTATACATCTGTAAAAGTGGATAACAATTACCAGATAGAACTGTGGCCAAGGTTCTGTGCTGTGCACATAGTAGATCTCTTACTTAACTGATAGTTGCATTTTCTGCACTCATTTTCTTTATCCCATCTCAAACTCACTAACTGTTCTGTGCTTGGGGCAGCTTGGCCTCAAGTAGAATTTAATAGCATTTACGTTTATTTGAATAGATGTATGGATGAAATATTTTCAGTAGACATAGATCTCAGTTCAACATTTCCTTTTGTCAGCTAATTAAATAGATGGGCTTTTTAAAAAACTTGAATAATTAAATTAATCAAAATGGTCATGTTGGTAGGCTGGGCAGCCATTAAAATAACCAAACAAAGACCTGTACATAGCAATCACAACAGAGATATAATGAAATCATAAAAATACTTCATCCATAGAAGAGAGAAAAAAAAGAAAGAGGGAAGAAAAGCAGATAATTCAAATATAAAATGAATAGCTAGATGGTGGATTGAAACTCAACTGTATCAAAAAACACATTAAATGTAAATGGTCATAGCACTGGAAATAGTGGGTAAAAAAAAGTAAGGTCCACTATGTGCTTTTTACAAGAACCCAAACTTCCTTTAAAGAGCAAGACATAAATATAAGTAATTGATGGAAAAGATAAATCATATTAAAAATAATCTAAAGAGAGCTGGTGTGGCTATACTAATATTAGAAAGATTAGATTTCAGATCAAAGAATATTATTAGGGAATCAGAGGCTCATTTAATAAAGCAGTCTCCTCATCTATGGGTCTTCCCAGGTGGTGGTAGTGGTAAAGAACCTGCATGCAAATGCAGGAGACATGAAAGACCCAGGTTCTATTCTGCATTGGGAAGATTACCTGGAGGAGGGCATGGAAACCCACTCCAGTATTCTTGCCTGGAGAATCCCATGGACAGAGGAGCCTGGTGGGCTACAGTCTTTGGGGTCACAAAGAGTCGGACACGACTGAAGTGACTTAGCATACACGTCTCATCTACAGGACATAACAATGTTAAACATTTATGCACCTAATATTGTGAACATAACAGCTTCCAAACATGAAGCAAAAAACTGATAGAACTGCTAGGAGAAAAAAACAAGCATAGAGTGACTATCAGAGATTTTTAGCACCTCCTCTTAATAATAGAACATATTAATAGAACATAGAGAGAAAAGCCAATATGGATAAAGAAGAACTAAACAATTCTAAGAAAGTGAAAGTCTCTCAGTCATGTCCCACTCTTTGTGACTCCATGGACTATACAGTCCATGTAATTCTCCAGGCCAAAATACTGGAGTGGATAGCCTTTCTCTTTTCCAGGGGATCTTCCCAACCCACGGTTTGAACCCAGATCTCCCGCATTGCAGGCAGATTCTTTACCAGTTGAGCCACAAGGAAAGCGCAAACAATGCTAACCTGACATCAACTAATTTGACATAATTGACCTTTATAGAATGCTACATTCAACAACAGAAGAATACACAGCACTCTGCATCCAATAATCTAGCACCGGCCCTATCATTCTAGTTACTTCTGTCTGACAACAGCAATTACTATTGTTCTAGGTAATGAAGAATCCCACAGGATTCCTTTTGGAGTGGTACTGGCTCCTCCTTGGGGAAATTCTGCTGAATATTCTAGTAGCAGCTTCAGGAGAATGTCATTGTCTCACGAGCAGACCTCACCTGCTCAGGATGAAGTCAGGATGAAGTCAGATGTTGAATCTGAACCAAATATCTAACCCACATAGTGTCGTCTGGTTTGGGAGGACAGAGCCTTTAAACCTTTGTCCAGACCTACTAAAATAGAAATATTATTGCCCTCAGGGGCTTGGCATTGAACAGATATGATACCAATGTCAGAGTTAGGCCCATGTAGATTTTATGCCACTTGTTTTTTGTATATCTGAACTGTTGAAATCAAACAATAGAGATCCCTCCACCAAAGAACCTTCCTGAAAGATTTTACTCTCTTCAAATAATGTATTTCAAGATGCATTTTCCTCCCTCCTACCTTGCCAAAGGGAGAGAATTTGAAACCATAAGAATTAAGGTCAAATACACATGTTAGGCATCCTGTCGCATCACTTCATGACAAATAGATGAGGAAACAGTGGAAACAGTGGCTGACTATTTTTCTGGGCTCCAAAATCACTGCAGACGGTAATTGCAGCCATGAAATTAAAAGACACTTACTCCTTGGAAGAAAAGTTATGACCAACCTAGACAGCATATTAAAAAGCAGAGACATTACTTTGTCAACAAAGGTCCGTCTAATCAAGGCTATGGTCTTTCCAGTAGTCATGTATGGATGTGACAGTTGGACTATAAAGAAAGTTGAGCACTAAAGAATTGATGCTTTTGAACTGTGGTGTTGGAGAAGACTCTTGAGAGTCTCTTGGACTGCAAGGAGATTCAACCAGTCCATCCTAAAGGAGATCAGTCCTGGGTGTTCATTGGAAGGACTGGTGTTGAAGCTGAAACTCCAATACTTTGGCCACCTGATGTGAAGAGTTGACTCACTGGAAAAGACCCTGATGCTGAGAAAGATTGAGGGCAGGAGGAGAAGGGGATGACAGGATGAGATGGTTGGATGGCATCACCGACTCAATGAACATGAGTTTGAGCAAGTTCTAGGAGTTGGTGATGGACAGGGAAGCCTGGCGTGCTGCAGTCCATGGGGTTGCAAAGAGTAGGACACGACTGAGCGACTGAACTGAACTGACACACGTTATCAGCTTTAAATTATGAAACGTAAATAAAATTCACCTACAGTATAACACATTATAATTTGATCAAGGAATGAAAGATAGGTGGCCCTACAATTGTCAGATTGCAACAAACTGTTTCTCTTGGAAATCAGATGCACTAATGAAAGATAGAAGAAAAAAATAGCTATAGCCACACTGTACCTTGTATACACTTCACCATGAATCTTGGCTGTATCATGTGCTTCTGCCTTCCATATGGACTTCATCCACAAAACTGCCCCTCCTGTGAACATGAGACAATGCCCAGATTATAGTACACATGATGATTCATTACAATCTACCTTTAAGTAGTATTATACCACTTTAGGTATAGTATAAAAAGTTTACAGTGGTGTACTTCTATTTCTCTCCTCCTGGCACGTGTGCTATTGTTGTTATAGATTTTATTTTTGTGTAAGGTATAGATCTAACAAAGTGCTTAATTACTTTTTGTTAAATTGTCAATTATCTTTTAAAGTAATTTAAATAATATATTTAAAAGTATATTTTTACCCATTTAGTTAATATTTCTAGTACTCTTCATTTCTTTGTGTAGCTTCAGATTTATATCTACTATCATTTTCCTTCTGTTTGAAGTCATTCTTTTAATATTTTTATAATGCAAATCTACTCATAATGAATTCTTTTACCTTTTGAATATCTGAAAAAAATATTCATTTTCACTAGGTAAAGAATTATATGTTGACAGTTTTTTACCATTCACACCATTGTGTTCTAGTTTGCATCACTTCCAAGGGAAAATCTGTTTCAATTTTTTATCTTTGTTCCTCTGTATGTAATGTGTTTTCCCCACCCTGGCTACTTTTAAGATTTCCTCTTTATCATTGAATTTAAGAAATTTGATGTGACTTGGTGTGGTTTTCCTCATGTTTCTTGTGCTTGGAGTTCATTGAGCTTCTTGGTTATGTGGTTTATAATTTTCATCAAACTTGGATATTTTTCAGCCAATATTCTTTTTAAATATTATTTTATGTCCTTCTCCCTTCCAGAGACTTAAATAACATGAATATTCAGCCTCTTATAATCTTATGTCTCTCTCCCTTCCAGAGACTTAAATAACATGAATATTCATGTTATAATCTTATGTCTCTTTCCCTTTCAGAGATTTAAATAACATGAATATTCATACTGTCTCCCAGTTCACAGGTTCTTTTTTTTTTTCTTCCATTTTGGAAAGTTTCTATTGCTATATTTTCAAGTTTACCAATGCTCTCTTTTGCAACATCTAACCTGTTCTTAATCTAATCTGGTATGTATTTTATCTCAGTTTTTATGTTTAGAGTTTAGACTTGAGCCTTGTCTATACCTCTCGTGTCTCAATTAACAAGCTAAATTATTTTTTTACCTTCTTGAACATATGGAATATAGTTTCAACAATTCTTTTAATGTCTTTGTCTATGAATTATATTGTCAGTATCAATTCTGAGTCAATTTTAATTTATTCTTCTTCTAAACTATGGTTATATTTTTCTGCTTCCTTGCATGCCTGGTCATTTTGAGTTGGATACTAGATACTGAGGGTTTTATGTTGTTTGGTGTTATATATTTTAGTATATCCTTAAATATTTATGAGCTTTATTTTCTGGAACATTATTAAACTACTTGAAAACAGTTTGAGCCTTCACGTCTTGTTTCTATGATTTATTAGGCAGGATTAGAGTAGTGTAGTCTAGGGCTAATTTTCCCTACTACTAAAGCAAAATTCTTTGTATAATTATTAGGTTTTTGCACTCTGGCTGGTGGAAGGGGGTGCTATTTCTTTTCAACTCTAATTCTTTTTAATGATCTCCCCCTGCTGGCCCCATTTTGCCCACCCCCACCCCCCGCACCGCCCCACCCCCCAGCCCTAGTCTTGGATAGTTTCCTCATACACTTTAGCTGATCAGTACTCAACTTAACACTAGAGGGCCCAAACTTCTTCAGATTTCCAGAATTCTCTTTCTGTACATCTTTTTCATCTCTATTACTCTGCCCTGAAAACTCAATTATCTCCAGGACTCTCAACTCTGTGTCTTCAACTTAGGGAAACCATGGGGCTCTGTATGGATCCCTCTCCTTCCACTGTGACCTGGAAATTTTTTCCAGGAGGTTAAGTTGGGCCAATGGTAGGAGCATCTGTCAGGGATCATTGACCTGCCATGTCTGATGTCTAGTGTTTTGAAAGCCAGTTTTTAAAATATATGTTGTTTGCTTTTTGTTGTTGTTGTTGTAGACAGTAGGGCTAATCTAATTTCTTTTACTAAATTTTGGGTAGAAGCAAGGTCAATAGTATCCTTTATATTTAAAAAAATTCTTATGCTTTTTCTCTATTTTTTTTTTTTTTTTAATGGGAGTAGGGAAACGTCTAGAGAGAAACAAAAAAATGTTCCCTTAGATAAAATGCTAGAGGGATTGTCTGAATCTAAGAGTAACAACACTATATACCTTCCAGGGTTGTTCTGAACATTAAATGAAATAATATATATGAAGTGCTCCATGGGGTCTTACAAAGAGTAAATACTACATTAACATAATTTATTCCTATGATATTTCCTCAAGGACATCATGTTCTGCTTCTCTGCCTTCTGGCCCATTAGACATGGTTTTCCCATTGCCTGTGTTCTCCTTTTCCAGCTCCCTACACTTTTCCTTGCTATGTCCTGCTCTTTTCAGATATACCTCTAGTCCTACCTCATGTGGAAGGCTTCCCCTGATCTTCTGATCTTAGTAGGATGCTCTGCATGTTCCATGGTGCCCCATTAATGCTCTGAAATACTTTTCCCTCTTTCATCTCCACACAAGGGGATGGAGATTGTGGCTCATGGTGAGTGACCAATTACATTAGTTGAATGAATGAATGAATGCATGAAGATTGGCTCTTAAAAATTGTTAAATAAAATGATATAAGGGACATTTACAAAACCCTGACCTAAAATGTGTTTTGAATGAACACCAGCAGAGATCTCAAAATTCCTAGATGAAATTGGGAGAAATTGAGAAGTAACGTGTTCAGGGACAAGACTGCACGGCCAGTCACCACTGCCTTCTGAGCCTGTCTGTGAAACTGCCACCAGAGGCTGCAATTCAGTGAGAAGTAAGGCTCCTTGGCAAGGTAAAGAGCAAAGTCTGGTGATGAGAAGAAAAAAAAAAAAAAAACACGCAAGAAAATGAAAATCATGAGCCAAACAATGCGAGAACAGCCTCCTACCCCGTCCTCACCCCATGGCCCAGGCGCCCAGCCTTGATGGCATTATCTCTGCACAGCCGGAATTTGAGGAAAAGCCTGCCAATATTGACATTACCCCACATAATGAAATCAAGGTGGATTGGTGAACAAATCACTTTAAAAGTTAATTGTTAAAAACCCACAGGTTAGAGCTCTTAAGCTAATGCCTGTTGGCTTGATGGCAGTTGTGGTGTTTGCTCTTTTTGTCATTGTTTCTTGTGTTTGGTCTCTCTTGTTCTCTTGCTTTTGATGGCAGAAAGTAGAGCTTTTTATTTTATTTCCTAAGGCAGGGTAAGGGACGTCCTGCTTGGCTTTTCTGAGCAGTATTTTCTTTCCTCCCCTCGACTCCCTTTTTTTATTTCCCTTCTCCCTTCATTCTATACTAGCCCGTTAGCAGTCCTTGCCTCTTGTCCTGCATTCTTGTACAGACATTTGGGCATCCTGGTAAACCCAGTCCCTACTATCTGGAGCCTTCCTGGAGTCCCTGGAGGCTGTGCTGAGGAGATACCTTGGTGACATACTCAGAACTCTGCCAGCATCCCCTCTTCCTGGACCTGTTCCCCAGATGGTCCTGGAAAGAATCAGACATGGGAGCCCTTTCTGTCCCACAGATGGGAGGCAGTTACAGGGATGGCACGTCTCAAGGAGAGCCTCACATCAAAAGTGATGTCTCTCTCCCCCGGCCTCTCAGACCTCGGGCTGAGGTGAGGGAAGACAGGGGATTTTAGGAATTCTTACTTGAGGCAGCAAATTGACAAGGGGTACATCCTTTCTTGACCAAAGCCTGGCATGAATTTGGGTCTCTCAGTATATTTCCATTTATTGATGAGCAGATCACAGACTAGCCTGTGGGCATGTTTTCAAACTTAATGAAGAAAAGACAGTTTCTGCCACAAGAGCTCTTCATCTGACTGACAGCATCAATCAGGGGCTCCTCTGACTCCTGGCTGCGCTCAGTAATGAAACCTTTCTCCTAAAAACTAGAGAGGCTGGGGAGATGCGACAGTGGGCCACGGAGGGAGGGGCAGAAGAAGACTACAGTTTATCTAAACTACATCTCCTTTACCTCACTGGGCTATGGGAGGGCCTGAGGGTGACCTGAAGGGTGAGGTGTGGTGGCACCTGGAAGGTCGTGGAGAGCAGACAGTAGGGAGTCTTTTTCCCTGAGGGAAATGATGCTGTGGCAGCTGCTTGAAACTTGGAGGTGTGTGTGTGTTTTAATCCCCTTCGGTGGAGAGCCATCATCTAGGAGATTCTCTTTTAAGATTTAGTCGCTCAGTCGTCTCCGACTCTTTGTGACCCCATGGACTGTAGCCTGCCAGGCTCCTCTGTCTATGGAGTGCTCGAGGCAAGAATTTTGGAGTGGGTACCCATTCCCTTCTGCAGGGGATCTTCCTGTTCCAAGGATCGAACCTGGGCCTCCTGGTTTGTAGGCAGATTCTTTACCGCCTGAACCGCCATGGATGCCTCTACTTCGTGGTGGAGAGCCAGCACCTAGGAGATTCGCCTTTCTGATGTTTACTGTCCTTACCATTTAGGAACCCCAAGTAGAATCTCTGTTCTGTTTAGAGATCTGAGGCCTGTCTTGAGGACAAGTATTTTCTTACTTTTTCTGGGAAACATTTTGTTTTCTCCCCAAAGGAAAGCAACTGCCTTTACAATAACCTATCAGGCAAACACATCAATAAGAGAAATAAGGATTTGGTGGTGTGGGATGGAGTGAAGTGGAGGAAGGTGTATGTTGGGATGCAAACCCCAGTGGTTATGTAGATGCTCCAGAAAACTTGGTTTCTGAGGAGCACCAGAAACCATGAATCTAGTTTATTGCCCTCAAATTGAGGAGCATAGAAGTTGTGAGTCTTATTGAAGGGCAAACCTATAAATCCTGGTGGAACTGGTCTTCCGACTTCTCCTTCTCTCTTAAGATGGGGCATTTACTTTGTGTCAAGCCGTCTGATGTGCACCAGTGATTCAAAGAAGGGGGAGAAGAGAGCGGTGTGGGGAGAACAGGCTGTGCATGGATTTGTGGGACTTCTGGCCATCCTTGAGGAGATGTGGCTTTATAGGTAGGTCCCCAGCACATCTCTCTAGTGCTTTCCGTTGCTTTCCAGCAATAGTGCTCTCTACCTAAAATAATTCATGTGCCTATGACAGAGGGCTTCATACTTCTGCTTTCTAGAAGAAATAGTTTGCCCACATTGGCTTGAAAACTACAAGGTATTCCTAATTACCTTTACCTCCCTCATCTGCCAGAGAAGGCAATGGCACCCCACTCCAGTACTCTTGCCTGAAAAATCCCATGGACGGAGGAGCCTGGTAGGCTGCAGTCCATGGGGTCGCTAAGAGTCGGACACGACTGAGCGACTTCACTTTCACTTTTCACTTTCATGCGTTGGAGAAGGAAATGGCAACCCACTCCAGTGTTGTTGCCTGGAGAATCTCAGGGATGGGGAAGCCTGGTGGGCTGCCATTTATGGGGTCGAACAGGGTTGGACACGACTGAAGTGACTTAGCAGCAACAGCCCTCATCTTTCATAATCATTCCGATTCAACCCAGATATGTTGCATTACCACCTAAATCATCTGAGTCAATCCACTTGGCTCTGTCATCATTTGAATACCCTGATCCAAGTCACCATAACCTTGCTGGAGCTGGCAGACCATTCCCTTACTGGCTCTACTCTTTCATTCTAGTCTCATTCAAATTCCTTCTTCACATGCAAACCAGCAGGAGGTCTTTGAACTGCAGCTCTGGTGTGTCACTTCCTCTATCAGTGGAAAAACTCCTCAGTGGCTTCCCACTGGTTTTAGGGTAAAGACCTCAATCTTTAAGACACTCCACACATGCATGGTCAGGTTTCTGCCTGTGTCTCCAGCCTTGTCTCACATCTCACCCTCTCTCTGCCCTCCATCTATACCAGCACCTTTTCCATGCCCTCTCCTGCCACAGGGACTTTGCATTTGTTGTTTCCCCTACTTGGAACTCACTCCGTAACCCCATTCACCTAGATAGTTCCTCCTCAACCTCATCTCTCTGTTTACTCCTCAGGTAATCCTCCCCATTCCTCAACTCAGTTACCTTCCCTTAGTATAAGCTTTCACTGCCTCATGTGCTTCTATTGTGTAGTACTTCTACAGTAGTAATTTCACATTTTCTTGTGCATTTATGAGCATAATGTCTAACTTCCTTGTGGAACTGTCAGCTCCATAGGGTGGGGACCATGTTTATTTTAGTCTTAGCATAGTACCCTTCATAAAGCAGGGCTCAGTAAATACTTCTTGAATGAATAAGTGAATGAATGAACGAATGCATGAAAAAATGCATGAATGAATGAACTGACTTTTGAAACAAGTGGTCTTGGCTGATTTTCCCCTTTTGAGTGATAAATAATGAAAGTTTTTGCTTCTGGGACAAGATGCTTTTGAACTCCTGCTTTGATATCACCTTGTTTTTACTTGAATTGTGAAAAGCACCTAGAAAAAGCCTCTGGCATCCTTGATATCACCCCTTACCTCAGGAAGCAATGGAATGGGGTGCCTTCTCTTGTGCCATTTGAAACTCGGCCTTCCCTCTGAACGTCTCTGAGGACAGCCCTTCTGTGAGCAGTTTCTTCTTCATCCTCCCTCCATCTGCCAGATGAGGAGATGGGCAGGAAGGACTGTCAGATTCACCACCTGGGCAAGACTGAGGGCACAAAACCATTACTCTGATAGATGGGAGCCTGAGAAGACATGCTCAAGACTTCAAGAAGTCACAGGCTGTATCTTCCAACTAATTTTGGCACAACTCTGTTCATTAGTCAATGTTTTTAAAATGTCTTTCAGTTCTCTTGACCTTCCTCAATCTTGCCCTTTGCTATTGGCCACCCCACAAACAGTACAGTATTCTTAGCAGTCCAAAAGAATTTGAGTCCAGAATTCAAGAGGACAGAACATTTTTTGCCCTTTCCATCCTCTGAGTCCCATTTATTCTTTTTGAGAAAGGCTAAATATGGCAAATTATTTGAGAAATGGCATATGGTGCAGAAAAAAATCAGTGGATTTGAAGATTGACAACTCTGGGCTGCCACCATTGCTATCCCCTGATATTCTCACTGGAGTACTTCTCAAAGTCTTGTCACCATTTTATGAAGAGGAATTTGCCTAAGCTCAAACCCCCAGAAGTACTGCTGCTATCCTGGAGTTCTTGGTCCTTGGCAAACATGGTTACCACTGGCCATGTCCTCCATAGCCCTTGGAGCTAGAAACCTCAATCAAGATGGTGTTCAGCCAGGAAGGAGGGGGAGGCTGTGGCTCCCAGCACTTCTTTTCTGTGGAATGTTTTGGGCTTTCCAGCTTTGTGGTCACCACCAGATGACCCTATGGTAGATAGAACTTGGTCATTTCTCCTGCAATAGGTACTCAGGCCAGGGTCCTGGTAGAGGATGCTTGATGGGTCTTTCTTTAGAGCTCCCCTCCCCTCCCCAGGGTCTGGCATAAGACATAGGTCTACTAGCCACTTGCCTGTATCCTTTCCCATCTGCTTCTCCTGTTCTGTTTTGGCCATTGGTTGATCCCTAACTTCTCACACTTTTCTCAGCTGCCACATCTATAATGGAGGATTTTTACATATTTGAAATACTCTCGAATACATGCTCAGGTTTTGAGCATCTTTCCAAGGACATTGTGGGGGAGATACAGCTTTAAACTAACTTATAATTGCCACAAATCTCCATTGTGTTTCCGTAGTCCTTTTCTCTATGGCCAGTGGCAAAAACCAGATGTTCCTCAGATTTGGCAATTCCCAGACACTAGCTGTATTCCCTTGCTTTCTTTATCACTCAAATTTAGAGTTTGAGTGAGAAATTTAAGCTACAATTTTGAATAATATTTAAGAAAGTTTTTTAATCTTACAGTCTTATTGTTAGTAGGAAATTACTGTGATCTGCCCACAGATGGTTAAATACACAGGGAAGGACATGGAGTTAAGGTGAGAAGCTCAGTGAGAGTCTTTCTAAGTCATCAGGTGTTTCAGAGAAGGGTATCTTCATCAGCTGCCTAGACATTTGTAGACTCTTGGTATAACTGGGGCCTAATGCCTGGGCGTGAATGTGGGTCTTACCTGAGGTGGGCAGGCATTCTTATTCAGCCTTATGGAGACAGGTTTCAGCGAAAGGGGCTGCTTAATGAAATCAAACTCTGATCCTCCAAAGTTGGCAATAGATCCTCCAAAGATGGAGAAGCTCTATACAGTCAGCAAAAACAAGACCAGGAGCTGACTGTGGCTCAGATCATGAGCTCCTTATTGCCAAATTCAGACTTAAATTGAAGAAAGTAGGGAAAACCACTAGACCACTCAGGTATGACCTAAATCAAATCCCTTATGATTATACAGTGGAAGTGAGAAATAGATTTAAGGGCCTAGATCTGATAGATAGAGTGCCTGATGAACTATGGACTGATGTTTGTGACATTGTACAGGAGACAGGAATCAAGACCATCCCCAAGAAAAAGAAATGCAAAAAAGCAAACTGGCTGTCTGGGGAGGCCTTACAAATAGCCATGAAAAGAAGAGAAGCAAAAAGCAAAGGAGAAAAGGAAAGATATAAGCATCTGAATGGAGAGTTCCAAAGACTAGCAAGAAGAGATAAGAAAGCCTTCCTCAGGGATCAATGCAAAGAAACAGAGGAAAACAACAGAATGGGAAAGACTAGAGATCTCTTCAAGACAATTAGAGATACCAAGGGAACATTTCATGCAAAGATGGGCTCGATAAAGGACAGAAATGGTATGGACCTAACAGAAACAGAAGATATTAAGAAGAGATGGCAAGAATACACAGAAGAACTGTACAAAAAAGATCTTCACGACCCAGATAATCATGATGGTGTGATCACTGACCTAGAGCCAGACATCCTGGAATGTGAAGTCAAGTGGGCCTTAGAAAGCATCACTATGAACAAAGCTAGTGGAAGTGATGGAATTCCAGTTGAGCTATTTCAAATCCTGAAAGATGATGCTGTGAAAGTGCTGACTCAATAGGCCAGCCAATTTGGAAAACTCAGCAGTGGCCACAGGACTGGAAAAGGTCAGTTTTCAATCCCAAAGAAAGGCAATGCCAAAGAATACTCAAACTACCACACAATTGCACTCATCTCACACACTAGTAAAGTAATGCTCAAAATTCTCCAAGCCAGGCTTCAGCAATACGTGAACCATGAACTTCCAGATGTTCAAGCTCATTTTATAAAAGGCAGAGGAACCAGAGATCAAATTGCCAACATCTGCTGGATCATCGAAAAAGCAAGAGAGTTCCAGAAAAACATCTATTTCTGCTTCATTGACTATGCCAAAGCCTTTGATTGTGTGGATCAGAATAAACTGTGGAAAATTCTGAAAGAGATTGGAATACCAGACCACCTGACCTGCCTCTTGAGAAACTTGTATGCAGGTCAGGAAGCAACAGTTAGACCTGGACATGGAGCAACAGACTGGTTCCAAATAGGAAAAAGAGTACATCAAGGCTGTATATTGTCACCCTGCTTATTTAACTTATATGCAGAGTACATCATGAGAAACACTGGACTGGAAGAAGCACAAGCTGGAATCAAGATTGCTGGGAGAAATATAAAAAACCTCAGATATGCAGATGACACCACCCTTATGGCAGAAAGTGAAGAGGAACTAAAAAGCCTGTTGATGAAAATGAAAGAGGAGAGTGAAAAAGTGGGCTTAAAGCTCAACATTCAGAAAACTAAGATCATGGCATCTGGTCCCATCACTTCATGGGAAATAGATGGGGAAACAGTGGCTGACTTTATTTTTTGGGCTCCAAAATCACTGAAGATGGTTACTGCAGCCATGAAATTAAAAGACATTTACTCCTTGGAAGAAAAGTTATGACCAACCTAAATAGCATATTCAAAAGCAGAGACATTACTTTGCCAACAAAGGTCCATTTAGTCAAGGCTATGGTTTTTCCAGTGGTCATGTATGGATGCGAGATTTGGACTGTGAAGAAAGCTGAGTGCTGAAGAATTGATGCTTTTGAACTGTGGTGTTGGAGAAGACTCTTGAGAGTCCCTTGGACTGCAAGGAGATCCAACCAGTCCATTCTAAAGGAGATCAGCCCTAGGTATTCTTTGGAAGGAGTGCTGCTAAAGCTGAAACTCCAGTACTTTGGCCACCTCATGTGAAGAGTTGACTCATTGGAAAAGACTCTGATGCTGGGAGGGATTGGGGGCAGGAGGAGAAGGGGACAACAGAGGATGAGATGGCTGGATGGCATCACCAATTTGATGGGCATGAGTTTGAGTGAACCCTGGGAGTTGGTGATGGACAGGGAGGCCTGACATGCTGGGATTCATGGGGTCGCAAAGAGTCGGACATGACTCAGCGACTGAACTGAACTGAACTGAATGGCATGGAGGCAGAGTGGTCTTGAAGTGGCTCCACTTGGAGCCACATTCTCATTGCAGGCCTCACTCACCCATGCTGCTCCTACATGGAGGATGTTAGTAGACAAGATTCGCTTCAGCAAACCCAGTCCTACTCTCTTTTATACTTCCTCTCTCATCATGTGCTCCTTATCACCTGGTGGGGTCCTCTTACTTCTTCTTTGATGTCTGAACCCTTGTGAGCTACCATAAGAACAAGGACAGGGGCTATCCTGGGGTGGTATGGATGCTACACTTTTTCTGTAGCCTCCAACCCAGGTGGAATATGAATAGTAAATGCTGCCTCCTTTTGTGCTACTTATCATCTCTCTTCTAAGACCAGGCCATGTTTCAGAGCCTAGCAGGACTGAAGCTGTGGCTATGCTGAGGGCAAACATCAGTCTTGCCTTTTCAGGGGGTGAGGGCACTGTGGCTGGGTGGTGGAGTTTAGCCAGATATTTTGTCTGGCTTCACACCCACTTACTCCTCCACCCCATCTCCCTCCCTGCTGAACTCTGACCCAGAAAGTCCCCAGAGGCCCAGGCTGTCAGGACTGATAGAGACAATGACTCGGTGGCCTCTGAGTCTTCAGCAAGGCTTGAAGCTTTGATGCCTGTCAGTCTTGGTTGTGGCTGCGGGATGGAGGGACGAGGTGCCCCTGTAACCTCTCTTCCCCACTACCCCTGCCCTGCTGATCCCCAGAGCAGTAAAGAAAGACTCCAGCTTTGAAGATGGGCCTAGCCAGTTATGAATCCTGCAAACAGGTGCTTCTGGCCATCAGAGTCTTGAAGCAGTTAAACTTGCTTTCACCTTTGTTGCGGTTCCCTTAAAAGAAAATAGAGAGATCTTCGAAAGGTGGAAGGGGTGGCAGGCCAGAAACGTAAAGTGTGTGCAATCACTCAGATACAAGTGGCACCACTAAAAATTGCCTTCATATATCAGCTTATGGTTTACACACTCTGGCAGAAAGGACACTAAAAGGTCAGTGGAAAAAAAATTTATATGTCAGGCCTGGAGCTGCGACTCCAAAGGTGGTGAGAAGACACGAGCTGGAAAGGGTTCTAGAGGGACCGGCTAAGTGCTTGATGTGGCAGAATTCTTTTTTTCACTCTTTATTTTGTTTTATTTTTAAGGAAGTTCCTTGCAAACGTCAGCAGAGAAGCTAAGGTATAGACTTGGAGTAACCTCTCACTCCGACCCCTGGTGACAAGACGGATAGTTCCATTCATCTATGGGTGAGCAGCGGAGGCTCCCTGCGTTTTTTTTCCCTTTTGCTTGGTTTCGGGTATATTTGTTTGCAGAGAGGGATGTCACGCTTGTGAATGCACTGCTCAGTCATGTACTGGGGGTGAAATCATTGGAGAAGAGAAGAGGAGAGACCGGAGGAAGGGAAGAGGATGGGGGAGGGTTGGGAGTAGGGAAAGGGCACACTATACTCTGGGGGGCTTTAAGTGATGCTAGCTCTGATCCAGGAACATATCTTCAACCAAATGCTAATCGCGAGTGTGCCTTCCAACCAGTAGGATCAGCAAATACGCTGTAAATTAATAATGCACCCGTTTAGTAGCAATAGCCTTTCGAAGAAGTCTGGAGGAAGGTTATTTATCCACTCTCCTTTCCATCCCACCTCCCTTAAGAGAAGGAGCTAGAACAGGGTAGGTCCCTTGGAGTTTTGTTTCAGAATGACCCTCCCCCACCCTTACTTTATTAACCATGTAACATTTTCAGGTTGTTTTTTCCTCCCTGTCTCCTCCAGCAAGTCTCTATTGATCACTGTTTACAGTTATAATCCCTTTCAAATTTATCATCCATGACTAACACCCCGTGTATTGATTAGTGGTGACGGATGTCCCTCTGCAGTATAGAACCACCACGATCCCAGCCTGTGATATAGGAGGGGTGGAGGAGACAGAAATACTCATTTCCCCTTCTTCATTTTCTTTGGGTAATTTTCTGTTCCCTGTTTTGTTCATAGCCTAGGTGACTTCTTTTCTATCTTTGTGAGGAATTGCTTTGTGTATTTTAGAGATAATTCCTGTGCTTTTATTTAAGTCTTTTTGGAGGGAAAGGAAGTAGCCTTGTTGCCCCTGGGTGGTTCCTGGGGGGTGGGGTCACCGACAGGTCCTGAAGGAGATCAGATATATGAGGGACATCCATGTGTCTTAACCTAAAGCCTCAGGTACCAAAGATATAAAGGCTGGTTGTTTAGGGATAAATTACATGTCACTTGTGACTAAGAACAAGGTATCTAAAATATAGACTCTAAATGGAGTCGTTTGTCAATAGTGCCATATTGGGGCTCTTTTTTCTATACTGTCCATAACATCCCCTTGGCCTCTTGTGGGCAAAAGGTGAGTGGCGGCTGGGTTGGGAAGCTGTGTCCAATCCGCCCTGCCTGAGCACGTGGTTGTCTGAGCACGTGGTCAGGTTTCCTGTCTTGGAGAGTTCTGCTCGTGCATGTGAGGTACCCACCCCACTTGCCAACCAGGCTGGCACAGAATTGTGAAGCGGTCCAGCCACCCATGATTGAGCCTGCATGCAAGTCCTGAGCTCAGCTGCCTTCTCTGTGCAATGGAGCCAATAGTCCTTTCCTTGCCCACCTAACAAGGAGTACATGATACCAACCATGAGAGTGCTTCAAAAAATCCCAAAGGGCCATGTGAACCAAGAGGGTATAATGATTACTCTGGCAACTTTCTCCTTGCTCCTTCTGCATCTCAGTCTCTCTCTCCCTACTACAAGAAGCTTTGGTTACTTCGCAAGGTTTTGCTTCTACTCCAGGGAACTTTACCAAAGGGCCCAAGGACTGGTCTTGAGAATAGAAGGAAGGATAGAATTCACTGGGAATTTGGTGGTGTTCTAGCTCAGTTCAGTTCAGTCGCTCAGTTGTGTCCAACTCTTTGAGACCCCATGAACCGCAGCGCGTCAAGCCTTGCGCTCCATCACCAACTGCCCGAGTCCATCCAAACCCATGTCCATTGAGTCAGTGATGCCATCCAACCATTTCATCCTCTGTTGTCCCCTTCTCCTCCTGCCCTCAACCTTTCTTCTAGCTCAGCTCTTTCATTTGATTTGTGAGGAAACTGGTGAAGTCTAAATTTTGGAGTACCTTATTCAATGTGTGAAACGTAAGCCTAGAAAGAGGTCTCAGTTTTCTGACTCTTAGGCAAGTATCTTAGCTCCTCTTTCCTCCACACGCGCTGCCTCTCTGTCTCCCCCCAGCTTCCTCCCCACCTCCCTCTCCTCCCTCCGCACCTCTCTCCTTCTTTCTCCACCTCCCACTGCCTCTGCTACTCCACTTCCTCCTCCCTCTCTCCTTCCATCCCACCCTCCCCTGCCTGGCTCTCGCTGCTCTCTATGCCTTTCCCTCTTGCTTTGTCCAGCTCCCTCAGGAGCCTGAGGTCTGTGGTAGAGATACAAGCTATTTGCTCTTAAGGTTCATTTGTACTTTGGAAGACAGAGTCATTGTCTAAGAAACCCTAGGGTTTCTTCACTATAGAAAATTCACAGTGAAAAAGTTAATTTTCTTTCCAAAGGAAAAAAAGGCAGGCCAGATCAGCCCCTGGGGTGGGGGCTGGGGGGATACCTATCTCCAGAGTGCACCATTCTGTCACGCTGTAGCGCTTTTGAACAGCTATTTAGTTGACTCATATGTAAATGATATTTTGTCCTCCCTCATTGCCTTAGCCCCCACTATTGACAATAATTTGAAGGGATGTTTTTTGCCTCTTAACTTATCTATTTTCCAAGTTTTCATGGTCTGTTTGTAATAGTGTTTTTGGTTCTTTGCACTACTTTAAATTAAGTTTCTCATGTGGGTCTTATTATACCTGAATACTGCTCAGTTATTTGATGACATAGCTGTAAATCCTCAATAAAAAGATCTTTAATAATCAGTTGGCATTTATTTAATATACCACCCATCTTATTAAATCTAAGGAGTTAGTTTATTGTATCTTTGCATTGGAATAGTGATGCTATAGTTATGCTTGAGAAAGCACTTTCATTATAAACTCCTGTTTTTAGGCACTTATAATTTTCTCAAGTAGCACATTTATTTCAATGTGCAATCATTTTCTGTTCTTGTCTCCCTCCCTCTCTCCATTTGTACCATTTCTTTCATTTTTTTAAAAGTCTAATAAGGAAGTATATCTCAAACTTTAGGGAGAAAAGCTGTGTCATTGGCTGAGAATAGCTGAGCAAATCTGTCAGGCTCTTGAAATCCAGATTCTTGTTTGGTACCTTCAGTCAATTTCATGCAAATGTTGGTGAAGGAGGCTGCTGGTCCCAGGATTATGCTCCTATAATGTGGGCAATGTTCTCCCAAGTGCTTCAAGTGCATTTGTTCCTTTTCAGGGGTTTATACATTCTTCAGCTTTTGCTAGTGGCAGGAAACTGGGAATTGAGCAGGCAGGAAGCAGAGCAGAATGGACTAAGATGGAGACAGACCTTCCAACTCCTCACCTGCTGCTTTCTGTCTCCAACCCACTCATATATAAACCACAGTGGGCTGCACTCCACTGTCTGGCTCTTTGCTCACTCTTTGCCTGGTGGTGGTGGTTTAGTCATTCTTGCGATCCCATGGACTGTAGCCCTCTGGCTACATGCTCTTTGCTCACTCTTTGCCTGGTGGTGGTGGTTTAGTCATTCTTGCAATCCCGTGGACTGTAGGCTTCTCTGTCCTTGGGCTTTCCAGGCAAGAATACTGGAGTGGGTTGCCATTTCCTTCTCCAGGGGATCTTCCCAACCCAGGAATCGAACCCAGGTCTCCTGCATTGCAGGCACATTCTTTACCAACTGAACTACAAGTAAAGCCATATCACTTCATCCTTGAGATCCCGGCACAAGCATCACTTCCTCAAAGTTGCCTGTCATAGCCATGCAGACTGAGCCTGGTTCCCTTGTTAGATGTCTTGTAGAATTAGAATGAGGTTCACTTGCTTTAGGACATTTCCATTTATCTCATTTCCATTTATTATCATCAGTGATGCACTGGGATGGGTTCATACTGTCTTATGAGAGCTCATTTTGTATATCTCTTCAATTATACTTAATCAGCTCCACATTTAGTTACAGAACCATGATATACTGAATCAGTCACAGTGGATATTTGGATGGGCAAATGCTACAAATAAGAGCTTACTTCCCCTACCAGCTTCCTACCAGAGACCGAATTTTTAAACAATCACCAGCATAGCATTATGTGATGATTTGTAAACGCTATCCTCTCCACCAAACTCTAAACCTCATGAAACCAAGGACTTGGTCTGCTTTGGTCTGTATTGTATTTGAATCAGTGTCTGGAATATAATAAATGGTCAAAGAACTAACATTATGAAGAGGTTTGGGAATAGACAGAATCTTACTTAAGCAAAGAGGCTGGATCATTCAGAATCTAAATCTCATGAAATCAAGGTTCTCTGTGATTTACCTTTAAGAGTAATTCATCCTGCACCAGAATCTAGCTTCCTAAGAAAAAGAAGATTCTTAGGTATTCAGTTGGTCCCATTGGTAAAGTGATTGTTCATCAGGGGAATCACTTGAAATTGTTTAGCCAGGTATAGTAAGGATAATTCTGGTTAGGCATGGGAAGAGGTTGGATGATGCTCTCTGCCTCTTTTGAGTTTATTTTATTAAAAACAAACAAACAAACAAAACCTCTTGTGTTCTGGTTGGCTGCTTGCATGGGTTTCATGTCCTGATTATAGGATAATGAGATATTTTCCTTCTGCTTCCTCACCATACTCCTACTTAGGCAGTCACTAGCTCTTCAAGAGTTTCTGTCATCTAGTGAAATCGTGCCTGGACTTGAGATCAGAGAGATCTGGGTTCATATTTGGGGTGTTCCTTGAAAACTGATTGCATTCTTAGAGTCTTAGTATGCCTAAAGTATGATACATTATAAAATTATTACAGTACATGAGATCAAACAATATGTGGAGTGGCTGACAAAGACTACTGTTAGTGTTTAAGCTTTTTCATCTTTTCTCTAAGACAAAATTTTGACTTTGTTGTTATAGTTGGAGAAAGGAAGGCAGAGGGTTTGATATACATAAGGATGGCACAAGGTGAGGGACAGAGTAAAGCAAACATTAATATTGTTGATTCGTGAAAAACATTTCCTGTTAAGATTCTTGGTTTCTGTAATGGAAGACAGAGTAATTGGGACATCCACCCACTGAGAACAACTAGAAAAGCTAGAAAGGCATGGTAGAGCTAATAAGACAGTGCAAACTGATTGGGCCAAGATCTGGGAGAGGAATGAAACAAACATACAGGTAAGCCTGGAATCTGGAGCAGTGTCCCCCATTGGCAACTACTGTAGTCCTAGAAGAGGTTATCTGGAGGCTGAGACTCTAGGCACAATTCTTAAGAGTCTCACAAGACTGGGGGGAAAGGAAGAGTTCAGGGACTGTGAAGGAATGGGGACTATAGAAAAACATTAGGCTTTCAGTTGGGGTATAGTTTCTAATTGGTGTATTTGATCTGAATACATGCAGTGTAATGACTGATATATTTGCATTTAGATATGTCTTCTCCTATTTATCCATTCCTACAACCATTTTGTTTTTATATCATCTTTTTCTATCATGTCTTGCCTTCTTTTGGAGTGACTGAGTATATTTATTTCATATGCCTTCTATTATATTGTTATTCATTCTTTTAGTTTAAGTGTATGCATTGCATTTAGTAGCTACCTGTATGGATTGTTGTTCTTGTTCAGTTGCTCAGTATCTGACTCTTTGTGACCCCACGGATTGCAGCATGCCAGGATTCCCTGTCCATCACTAACTCCCAGAGCCTACTCAAACTCATGTCCATCGAGTTGGTGACATGGACATCCAACCATATTGTCCTCCGTCATCCACTTCTCCTCCTACCTTCAATCTTTGCTAGCTTCAGGGTCTTTTCTAATGAGTCAGTTCTTCTTATCAGGTGGCCAAAGTATTGGAGTTTCAGCTTTGGCATCAGTTCTTCCAATTCAGGACTGATTTCCTTTAGGATTGACTGGTTTGATCTTCTTGCTGTCCAAGGGACTCACAAGAGTCTTCTCCAACACCACAGTTCAAAAGCATCAATTCTTTGGCGCTCAGCCTTCTTTATGGTCCAACTCTCATATCCATACGTGACTATTGGACAAACCATAGTATTGACTAGACAGACCTTTGCTGGCAAAGTAATGTCTCTGCTTTTTAATATGCTGTCTAGGTTGGTCATAGCTTTTCTTCCAAGGTGCAAATGTCTTTTAATTTAATGGCTGCAGTCACCATCTGCAGTGATTTTGGAGTCCAAGAAAATAAAGTCTGTCACTGTTTCCATTGTTTCCCCATCTATGCCATGAAATGATGGGACTGGATGCCATAATCTTAGTGTTTTGAATGTTGAGTTTTAAGCCAGCTTTTTCACTCTTCTCTTTCACTTTCATCAAGAGGCTCTTTAGTTCCTCTTCATTTTCTGCCATAAGGGTAGTGTCACCTGCATATCTGAGGTTATTGATATTTCTCTCGGCAATCTTGATTCCAGCTTATGCTTCATCCAACCTGGCATTTTGAATGATGTATTGTGCATATAAGTTAAATAAACAGGATAACATATACAGCCTTGACATACTCCTTTCCCATTTTGGAACCAGTCTGTTGTTCCATATTTGTTTCTGTTGCTTTTTGACCTGCATACAGGTTTCTTAGGAGGCAGGTAAGGTGCTCTGGTATTCCCATCTCCTTAAGAATTTTCCACAGTTTGCTGTGATCCACACAGTCAAAGGCTTTAGATATAAATACATATTAACTATAAGATGATAATGTCATGTGGGAAGAATAAATTTATAGAATTAAAATGCACTATAACAATAGCATATATGTTAAGAGTGGGAGAATAATAAAGTTAAAGTGTTTTGGGGCACTTGAATCTCTCAGGAAAAAGTGAAAATCTGAAATTACATTCAGATCAGATCAGTCGCTCAGTCCTGTCCAACTCTTTGTGACCCCATGAATCGCAGCATGCCAGGCCTCCCTGTCCATCACCAACTCCTGGAGTTCACCCAGACTCACATCCATCGAGTCAGTGATGCCATCCAGCCATCTCATCCTCTGTCGTCCCCTTCTCCTCCTGCCTCCAATCCCTCCCAGCATCAGAGTCTTTTCCAATAAGTCAACTCTTCGCATGAAGTGGCCAAAGTACTGGAGTTTCAGCTTTAGCATCATTCCTTCCAAAGAAATCCCAGGGCTGATCTCCTTCAGAATGGACTGGTTGGATCTCCTTGCAGTCCAAGGGACTCTCAAGAGTCTTCTCCAACACCACAGTTCAAAAGCATCAATTCTTCTGCACTCAGCCTTCTTCACAGTCCAACTCTCACATCCATACATGACCACTGGAAAAACCATAGCCTTGACTAGACGGACCTTTGTTGGCAAAGTAATGTCTCTGCTTTTGAATATGCTATCTAGGTTGGTCATAACTTTCCTTCCAATGAGTAAGCGTCTTTTAATTTCATGGCTGCAGTCACCATCTGCAGTGATTTTGGAGCCCAGAAAAATAAAGTCTGACACTGTTTCCACTGTTTCCCCATCTATTTCCCATGAAGTGATGGGACTGGATGCCATGATTTTCGTTTTCTGAATGTTGAGCTTTAAGCTAACTTTTTCACTCTCCACTTTCACTTTCATCAAGAGGCTTTTGAGTTCCTCTTCACTTTCTGCCATAAGGGTGGTGTCATCTGCATATCTGAGGTTATTGATATTACATTAGGGTTTGATAAATCAAGAGTATATATTTTCATCTCTAGGTAGCTACTAAATGTAATACATACACTTATACTAAAAGAATGAATGGCAATCTAATAGAAGGCATATAAAATAAATATACTCAGTCACTCCAAAAGAAGGCAAGACATGATAGAAAAAGATAATATAAAAACAAAATGGTTGTAGGAATGGATAAATAGGAAGAAGACATATCTAAATGCAAATATATCAGTCATTACACTGCATGTATTCAGATCAAATGTGCCAATTAGAAAATATAAGTTGTCAGGCTAAATAAGAAAACAAACCCAACTATTTGTTAGTTATAGGCATACAATATACATATATAGATTCAGAAAGGTTGAAAATAAAAGGGTAAGAAAATACCTACTGAAAGAAAGCTAACATAACTACATTAATATTAAAGAAGACTTTAAGACAGAAATATTACTGGAGTTGAAAACAGACATAATCATAATGACAAAAGGGCCAATTCCCTGGGAGATATAACAAGTCCAAATATATGGTCACTTAGTACAAAGCCCCAAAATGTACAAAACAATTCAGAGGAGATCCCGAGAAGAAATAGAGAAATTCAAAGTCACAGCAGGAAAATTTAGCATTCCTCTTGCAGTACCGAATGATAAAGAAAATATCACATATCAGACTTTTGTGATGCAGTTCAAGGTCTGCCTAAAGACAAATATACCACAACAAATCCTTACAGGAAAAGAGAACGGACAGAAAATGAACAATCTAAGTGTCCATATCAGAGAGTTAAAAAAAACAAACAGAAAATTAAACTCAGAAAAGGAAAAGAAACAATAAAGATAAGGCCAAAGCATTAATGAAATAGAGTACAAATATACAATATAGAAATTCAGTAATGCCAAAATTTAGTTCTCTGAAAGATTAAAAACTGATAACCACAAGTTAGCTGATTAAGAGGAAAAAACAAAAACAAAAACAGGGAAAGCACAAGGAATTTAATACAAACACCATAAATATTAAAAGGATCATCAAGAGGGGAATATTTTATGTCAAAATTTTTGAAATTTTGATAAATTGCATAAATTCTGAGGAAAATATAATGTATTAGAATTATAAGAAATACATCAATTAATGAAATTTAATCCATACCTTAAATTATTCTATAAAGAAATTTTCATACTCACATGACTTCATGAGTTATTTGAATTCTTTTAAAGTTTTTAAAGTTTGTTTGTTAACCCAGAATATGGCCTATCTTGGTAAATGTTTCCTGTGGGTTTTTTTTTATTATTATTGTTATTATGGTAAAAAATTCATAATAAAAATTTCGATCTAAATAATTTCTAAGTGTATAGTTCAGTACTGTTAAGTATATCCATATTGTTGTATAGAATTCTCCAGAACTTTCTTGACTTGCAAGACTGAAACCCTATGAAACAAACCCCCATTAAACAATTCCTATTTCCTTATTCTTCCTGGCCCTGGCAACCACCATTTTATTTTCTCTTTTTGTCAGTTTGACTACTCGAGATAACCTCATGTAAGTGGAATTATACAGTGTTTGTCTTTTGGTGACTGGTGTATTTCACTTAGTATAATGTCCTAAGACTTTATCCATGTTGTAGCATGTGTCAGATTTTTCTTCCTTTTTAAAGGTGAGTGATATTTCATTCTTTGCATACGTAGTACCACAGTTTGTTTATCCATCTTTCTGTCCGTGGGCATTTGGGTCACTTCACCTTTCGGCTGTTGTGAATAGTGTGCTGTAAACGTGAGTGTGCAGATACCTCTCTCTTTGAGACCTCATCTACAATTCTTTTGGACATATACCCAGAAGTGGAATTGTAGGAACATACACTAATTATATTTTTTTAACTTTTAAAGAAATTGCCATGCTGTTTTCCACAGTGGCTGTACCATTTTGTTCCCACCAAAGGGGCACAAGGGTTCAAATTTCTCCATATCCTTGGCTACACTTTAAACATTTATATATAGCAGCCTTTCTAATAGGTGTGGAGTAATATCTCATTGTGGCTTTGATTTGCACTTTTTAAATCATTAATGATATTGAACATCTTTTAATATGTCTTTTGGCCATTAGTATATCATTTTTGGAGAAATGTCTGTTTAAGTCCATTGATTAATTTTTGACTGTAGTACTGTATTTTTTGGTTGTTGTTGAGTCGTAGACGTTCTTTTTATATGCCCTTATTATTAACCTCTTTTCAGGTGTATGATTTGCAAATGATCTCTCATTCCATAGATTGCCTTTCACTCTGTTTTTTGTCTCCTTTGATGCACAGAAGGTTATTAATTTTAATGTAATCTAATATGTCTATTTTTATTCTCTTGCCTGTGCTTTTGGTGTCATATCTAGGAAATCCTTGTCAAATACAGTGTCATGAAGCTTTTACTTCTAAGAGTTTTCTTCTAAGAGTTTTATAGTTTTAGGTCTTGCATTTAGGTGTTTGGTCTATTTTGAATTAATTTTTATATGGTATAAGGTATAAGTCTGGCTTCAGTCTTTTGCAGGTGAATATTTGGTTTTCTCAACCAAATATGTTTGTTAGGGGGACTTTCATTTTCTACATTTAATGGTCTTGGCACTCTTGTCAAAAATCATTTTATGATTTTTGTTAGTTATGGGCATATGGATGTTATTTCTGGGTTCTCCCTTATAGCCCATTGATCTATATGTCTGCCTTTATGCCAGTACTACATTGTTTTGGTTACTATAGACTTACAATAAGTTTTGAAACTGTCACTTCAGTTTCATAGCAACAGGTTTAGAGAAAAAGAAGGTGGCCAGATTAAGGAAATCTATATGGTGCGGGATAGAGACTAGATTTAAGGGAAATTGAAAAAATATAATACACACATATAAATCTGATCCATTTTCCAGATTCAAACTGGAATTGAATTTGCACCTCAAATGTTTCAACATGATGGGTGATAATCTTCGGTTCTCTGTTATTTCAGAGTCTTCCCTGTCTTGAGTGCATTAAAGCTCCATTCCAGAGCTTATGTGTCAGCTGGAAATTTTTGGCAGAATGGCAGACTAAACACCATGATCAACACCTCTGATTGGAACTAAAAACCTATGTGAAATAGAAACAATATTTCTTTTAACATTCTCCAGAAATGAAAGGAAGGAGTATGTAGAGACCAGGTAGAAAGGAGAATAAGAAATATGATAAATAAGTTAGTACCAGTACTGACTTGCGACCTGAGACTTAATACTGAAACCTAATAATATTGAATTCTGACTCAGTGGTGAAAAGGTGGCATGGAAATGTAGAGATAAAACCTCCCCAATGTAGGAAGTCTAACAAGGTCCCCCATATAAATGTAGAACCTCAAAAAGCTGCTTTATAAATATGAATGTGGATAAGAAAAAAAAAACAATTCAGAATATAGCAAGGATAAAAAATTTACCTTTGTTGCTGAGCAAAGGGGGGAACTATTTCCTGAGAATTATAACCTTGTTCTCATGTGAGTTTGAGGTCAGAATTCATGTTAACTATATAGTCTAAAAAAAGTTCAAGGAGGGAATTTCATTGAAAATAGTTCTGGGCTAATTAGAAGCTGTATTGCTTTTCTTTTATTCTTTGAAGAAAAACAACTGCAACTCATGCCAACAAAATTCTAAAAGATGAAGTTGCAAAGTTGCTCAGTCAAAAATCACAGAACAAACAGGGAAATTGGGTACCATGAATAAAGGCTGGTGAAAATAACTGAAAACAGCATCAGACTTTTAAAATAATTTAGTTATTGTAATTACCAAATATGTAATTCAGATGAACGATGTTCAATATATTTAAAGAAATAAAAGGAAAGCTTGAAAGTATGAGAAATAAGAAACTACAAAAATGATCAAAATGATTCATATAAAATAATCAAATTGAATTTCTAGAGAAGGAAAATTTAATAACTGAAATTAAAGACTCACTAGAAAAGATCAAGGTAGTCCAAAATGCTGTACTTGGATGCAATCTCAAAAATGACAGAATGATCTCTGTTCATTTATATGGCAAACCATTCAATAACACAGTAATCCAAGTCTATGCCCCAACCACTAATGCCAAAGAAGCTGAAGTTGAATGGTTCCATGATGATCTACAGACCCTCTAGAACTAACACCAAAAAAGATGTCCTTTTCATCATAGAGGACTGGAATGCAAAAGTAGGAAGTCAAGAGATACCTGGAGTAACAGGAAATTTTGGCCCTAGAGTATAAAATGAAGCAGGGCAAAGGCTAACAGACTTTTGCCAAGAGAACACACTGGTCATAGCAAACACCCTCTAGCAATAACACAAAAAATGACTACACATGGACATCACCAGATGATCAGTACTGAAACCAGATTGATTATATTCTTTGCAGCTGAAGATGGAGTTCTATACAGTCAATAAAAACAAGACTGGGAGCTGACTATGGCTCAGATCATGAACTCCTTATTGCAAACTTCATTTAAGTTCAGTTCAGTGGCTCAGTCATTGACTGAACTCAGTTGGCTCAGTTCAGTCAAAGAGCCAACTCTTAGCGACCCCATGGGCTACAGCATGCCAGGATTCCCTATCACCAACTCCTAGAGCTTGCTCAAACTCATGTCCATCGAGTCAGTGATACCATGCAACCATTTCTTCCTCTGTTGTCCTCTTCTCCTCCTACCTTCAATCTTTCCCACCATCAGTGAGTCAGCTGTTCACATCAGGTGGCCACAGTATTGGAGCTTCAGCATCAGTCCTTCCAGTGAATATTCAGGACCGACTTCCTTTAGGATTGACTGGTTGGATCTCCTTGCAGTCCAAGGGACTCTCAAGTCTTCTCCAATACTACAGTTCAAAAGCATTGGTTCTTTGGTGCTCAGCTTTCTTTATGGTCCAACTCTTGCATCCATACATGACTACTGGAAAAACTGTAACTTTGACTAGATGGACCTTGGTCAATGAAGTAATGTCTCTGCTTTTTAATATACTGTCTAGTTTGGTCATAGCTTTTTTTCTTATTGCAAAATCCAGAGTTAAATAGAAGAAATTGGGAAAACCACCAGACCATTCAGGTATGACCTAAATCAAATCCTTTACAATTATACAGTGGAAATGCAAATAAATTCAAGGGATTAGGACTGATAGAGTTCCTGAAGCACTATGTACAGAGGTTCGTGACAGGAGGCAGTGATTAAAACCATCCCTAAGAATAAGAAATGCAAAAGGGCAAAATGGTTGTCTGAGGAGGCCTTACAAATAGTTGAGAAAAGAAGAGAAGCAAAAGGCAAAGGAGAAAAAGAAAGATATATCCATTTGAATGCAGAGTTCCAAAGAACAGCAAGGAGAGATAAGATAGCCTTCCTAAGTGATCAGTGCAAAAAAATAGAGGAAAACAATAGAATGAGAAAGGCTAGAAATCTCTTCAAGAAAATTAGATATACCAAGGGGAAATTTCATGCAAAGATGGGCACAATAAAGAACAGATACGGTCTGGACCTAACAGAGGCAGAATATATTAAGAAGTGGCATAAATACACAGAAGAACTATACAAAAAAGACCTTCATGACCCAGATAACCATGATGGTGTGATCTCTCACCTAGAGTCAGACTTCCTGGAATGTGAATTCAAGTGGGCATTAGGAAGCATTATACTAACAAAGCTAGTGGAGATGAAGGAATTCCAGCTGAGCTATTTAAAATCCTAAAAGATGATGTTGTGAAGGTGCTTTATTCAATATGCCAGCAAATTTTGAAAACTCAGCAGTGGCTACAGGACTGGAAAAGTTCAGTTTTCATTCCAATCCCAAAGAAAGGCAATGCCAAAGAATGTTCCAACTACCACACAATTGCACTCATCTCACATGCTAGCAAAGTAATGCTCAAAATTTTCCAAGTGAGGCTTTGACAGTATGTGAACTGAGAACTTCCAGATATTCAAGCTGGATTCAGAAAAGGCAGAGGAACCAGAGATCAAATTGCCAACATCTGCTGGATCATAGAAAAATCAAGAGAGTCCCAGAAAAACATCTATTTCTGCTTTATTCACTATGCCAAAGGCTTTGACTGTGTAGATCACAGCAAACTGTGGAAAATTCTTCAAGAGATGGGGATACCAGACCACCTGACCTGCCTCCTGAGAAATATGTATGCAGGTCAGGAAGCAATAGTTAGTACCAGTCACGGAACAACAGAGTGTTTCCAAATTGGGAAAGGGGTACATCAAGTCTGTATATTGTCACCTTGCTTATTTAACTTATATACAGAGTACAACATATGAAATGTTGGTCTGGATGAAGCACAAGCAATAACCTCAGATATGCAGATGATACACCCTTATGGCAGAAAGTGAAGAGGAACTAAAGAGCCTCCTGATGATGGTAAAAGAGGAGAGTGAAAAAGCTGACTTAAAACTCAACATTCAAGAACAAAAATGATGGCATCCAGCCCCATCACTTCATGGCTCATAGATGGGGAAACAATGGAAACAGCGACAGACTTTATTTTCTTGGACTCCAAAATCACTGTAGATGGTGATGCAACCATGAAATTAAAAGACTCTTCCTCCTTGGAAGAAAAGCTATAACAAAACTAGACAGCATATTAAAAAGCAGAGACATCACTTTCTGACAAATGTCCGTCTAGTCAAAGCTGTGGTTTTTCTAGTAGTCATGTATGGATGTGAGAGTTGGACCAAAAAGAAAGCTGAGCACTGAAGAATTGATGCTTTTGAACTGTGGTGTTAGAGAATTCTTAAGAGTCCCTTGAACAGCAAGAAGATCAAATCAGTCAATTCTAAAGGAAATCAGTCTTGAATATTCATTGGAAGGACTGATGCTGAAGCTGAAGGTCCAATATTTTGGCCACATGATGTGAACAGCTGACTCACTGGAAAAGACCCTGATGCTGGGTAAGATTGAAGGCAGGAAGAGAAGGGGACAACAGAGGGTTAGATGGTTGGATTGCATCGCTGACTTAATGGACACGAGTTTGAGCAATCTCCGGGAGTTGGTGATGGACAGGGAAGCCTGGCGTGCTGCAGTCCCTGGGGTCACAAAGGGTTAGACACAACTGAGCAACTGAACTGAACTGAAGTACTTTTTAAGACAAATATAACTAGCCCACAAACATCCTTATTAAAGTCTGTCCTGAAGGATAAATTTCACATGAAAGGAAAGTGGTCGTAGATGGAAGGCCTGGGACAAAGAGATGGGTGATGAGCACAGGAAGCAGTATTTGGGTGGGAGCAAATTCCTGGTGGCTCAGTAGGACAGAATTCACCTGCCAATGCAGGAGATGCCTGTTTGATTCCTGGGTCAGGAAGATCCCCTAGAGAAGGAAACAGCAACCCACTCTAGTATTGTTGCCGGGGAAATCTCCTGGACAGAGGAGCCTGGCGTGCTACCATCCATGGGTTTGCATAAGAGTTGGACACGACTTAGAGACTAAACAGCAACTGCAACTAGCGAACACTGACTGTATAAAAGTAAGGACTGGGATGGAGAATCAAAGTAAATTGTCCTAGGTTCTTGTAATTTGGGGTAATATGGCATTAGTATTAGTTAACTTTGGATTTACATAATTTTATTATGTAAATTATTTACTTATGTAGTTTGCACCTGCATGTTAAAATTGCTAAAGTAACCATGAAAGAGCAAATGCAGATCATGTAAATGTCACTTCCAAACAAATGGGGCAAATAGAATGAGAAAAAGAGACTTAATAACACAGAATAGAAGAAAATCTTAGAAGTATAAAATAGCAGAGAAATAGAAAATATACCATAAAAAATGGTAGAAATATCAAAATCTACTTGTGACATTAATTGTTATAAATAAGACAAACTCTCCAATCAAAAAACAAAGGTTCCATGCTGGATTAAAAGTTAAGTTGAATGCTACTTATAAAAGATATACTTAAAACATAAGGACATTGGAAAATGGAAAAAAATAAAGGAGAGAAAATATCTCATGCAGATTCTAATGAAAATAAATCTGAGATTGCTATGTTAATTTCAGATGGAAACATTGCTAGAGATATGTAGAGGTATCATATAATAAAAATTCAAATTGCTAAGAAGACATTACGTTTCAAAAATGCACTATATCTTTATAAGTTACACATCCAAATAGGGGAGATATTAGGTGAAGTAGGTAGATCCATCATAGCATTTGGAAGTTTATCATACTTGTCTCAGTAACTGATGAAAGAGCGAGAGGTTATATTAGTAAGGTTATGGAAGGCTTGAACAACACAATTCATGAATTTAATTTAATGGGCATATGTAGACCTCTGCAGCCAACATCTGCAGAGCAAAATTCTTTCAAGGGCACATGACACATGTGTGATCATCATCCATTTACTAAGCCATGCAACAGATCTCAGCCAATCTCAAGGGGTCATTAGTATACAGACCACATCCTCTGACCACAATGCAATTACATTATAAAACAATAACATTAACAAAAAAAGGCTGTATGTTTAGAAAGTAAGAAATATACATCCAAGTAAGTCATTTGTCAAAGGGGAAATTACAAAGTATTTAGAATTGCATGACAATAATAGTTTATATATCAAAACTATGGGATATAGCCAATGAAGTACTTTGAAAGAAATGTTTAGACTTAAATACTTATAAAATAAGAAAAGCTCAAAATCAATAAACTAAGTTCTGGTTTTAGAAATCAGAAAAGCAGAGCAGTATAACCTCACCTCCCCCCAAAAAACATAGAAGGGAAGAAGTAATCAAGATAATGGAGAAGGCAATGGGACCCCACTCCAGTACTCTTGCCTGGAAAATCCCATGGACGGAGAAGCCTGGTAGGCTGCAGTCCATGGGGTCACTAGGAGTCGGACATGAACGAGCGACTTCACTTTCACTTTTCACTTTCATGCATTGGAGAAGGAAATGGCAATCCACTCCAGTGTTCTTGCCTGGAGAATCCCAGGGACGGGGGAGCCTGGTGGGCTGCCATCTATGGGGTCGCACAGAGTCGGACACGACTGAAGCTACTTAGCAAAAAAAAAAAAAAAAAAAAAAAAAAAATCAAGATAAAGGTAGAAATGAATAGAATGGAAAACACGCAGTAGAGAAAACACTGGAGTGGGTTGCCAACATAAAGGTAACTCAGCATTCACTGTTTAATAGTCATTGTATTAAATGCAGTATCTCCAGTGGGAAATGTTGCTGGGAAAATGCTGAGTGAACCCAAGTGGGGAGAGAGTTGCCAGTGCAGATGGGTTATCTAAGATTCCAGAAGACCTAAAGTGGAACTGAAAGGTTTCTGTGACACATCTTTGAAAGCTTGCTGAGAAGCAGTCAGGATGGCATGAGCAGTAGGTATAGTGATAAGCATGGGAAATCAGGTTAGATGGGGAACTTGAAGAGACTCTTGGATGGGGGTGAAAGGGATGCGCACGGAAGGGGTAAAGCAGGAAAAGAATGGGTACAAGGTTGCACTTCAGACTGCTGTCTAGAGCTTGGGAAATCCTGAGCTCTTCCCTCTAGCTCTCTGACCTGGGATCTCGGCTCTCAGCTGGAGCCGACTGTCCTCTTGGTATTTCTTTTTGGAGCACCGCCCGTGTTATGTCAAAGCTCACAGGGAAAGCCTCTGAATATGGGAACATAAACAGCTATTCTCACTCCCAAACATGGTTAAAACCCAAATGACCCACTGCTCAATTTCAAGCCTTCAAAATAATTCCTTGACTGAGGGACTTCCCTGGTAGTCCAGTGGTTAAGAATCTGCTTCCCAGTGGAGGCAACACAGGTTCAATCCCTGGTGGGGAGCTAAGATTCCACATGTTACAGGGCACCTAAGCCTACACACCACAACTGAGACCCAGCATAGCCAGAAAAAAAAAAAAAAATTCCATGACTATCTTTACTTCCTTTCTTTATTCTGCTCATTCTCATATCTGTTTTTCTCCCCCCCTACCCCCTTTCCAAACCTCCTCCCTCCCTCTCCCTTCCTTCCTTCCTCCCTTCCTTCTGGCCTCACACTTTCCCTCATATGCCAAACATTGTTGAGTTCTCACTGTGGTGTAGACCAGGGATCAACAGACTTTTTCTGTAAAAGGCCAGGTAGTAAATATTTTAGGCTTTGGAGGCCATATGGTCTCTGTCACAACTACTCAACTCTGAGTTGTATTGTGAAAGCAGCCCTAGACAATACATAAACAAATGGGCGTGTCTGTGTTCCAGTAAAATTTATAGACACTGAAATTTGAATTTCATGTCATTTTCACAGGTCACAAACTATTATTCTTCCTTTCATTCTTTCCAACCACTTAAAACTATAAACCGCGTTCTTAGATCATGGGCTATACAAACAGGCAATGGGCCTAGGGCTGTAGTTTACTGACCCCTAATATAGAATTCTAGAAAAAATAGTCTAAATGCCAGCCCTGCATTCTTGCATCTCTGTTGCTATGGCATGAGTCCATGATACCCCTGAGTGCATGACTGCTACCCAACAGTGTGAGGACAGGTTAGAAATAAGTGGCAGGAGTCGTGAGGAGAAAGGGGAGACTGCCCCTGGAGAAGGTGACATTTGTCCTGCCCCTTGAAGGATGGGTGGGTTTAGATGGTTTATAATTAGACTACCTTCCAATTCTCCAATTCTCTTCATTTTTGAACTTGAAACCTCAGTCATGACCCCTCTCTCCTGACTTTGAAAGTCACTGGACTTTCTCAGTAGGCATAGATTCAGCTACAACCCAGATTCCTTCCTCTCGGATGTCCCTCCTTACCTGTGATATGAAACCCTTGCAGGATGTATGTGAGAGAGCTGTGCTGTTGAGGGTCTGAGCTCAAGAGGCAGAAATCCAGCTGAGTTCTGCCCTCACAGAACTTGGCTCACACGAGCGATTCTCAGAGCCAGGGTTTCTGAGTAGAAGACTAGGGACCTGCTTCCAGTTTCTTGTCAAGACCTCATCTAAGAAATCCATTCAGATGGCCCCATTTGGACCTGTCTCAGTCCTTTACAACTGGACATGACCCAGCCAGAGTACCAAAAAGCAGGCTCTGCTTTTTCAGCATCAGTTTTCCACTTCCTTTCCCTCCCTCCCTCTTTCCCTTCTCTTCTTTCTTTAAGCCTTCACAAAAGGCCAGGGTACTGAAATATGAATTGATTGTGCAAAACCAACTAAAATCTACCTGGGGCAATATACAGATTTTTCATTTATCTCCCTCAACATCTTCCAGTACTTGAATGTGTGTTTAAAGGATAGGAGTCCTAATTCATCACACAGATCATAAGAGATGCTGTGGCTTCTATCTTGGAAGTTCTAATGATTAGATGGCATTGTTATTTATAGCTGGGGCCCAAGGGCTGGGATAGCCCTAAGAAGGAGCCTGACTCCTGCTGGCATTTTTTATGATGAGAGAATGGGTCTTGACTTCATGTCCCAGTACCATCATGTAGTAAAAAGAACACTGAACTTGAACATTTAGAACTGGATTAAGATTCCAGTTTGATTACCTACTATGTTTATTACCTTGGGAAAATTACTTAACCTCTTAGAAAGTCCAGTACAGCTACCTGTTCTTTATGGGGAACACATGTATACCTGTGGCGGATTCTTTTCAATATTTGGCAAAACCAATACAATATTGTAAAGTTTAAAAATAAAATAAAATTAAAAAAAAATAAAATTTTTGAAAGCACTAAAAAAATAAAATAAAATAGAGATAGCCATTTTTAAATCATGAGTTCTTAAGAGGGCACTGTGAGATAACAGATGTAAAAGTGCCTTGCAAAGTATGAAGTTGGGGAACCTTTCTAGAGTGGTCATCAGACTACCCAAGACTCTTCTAAGGACCTTGCTAAAGAAGGCGATGAATGTCAAAGAGAGCAAAATTATTCCTTGAACTGGTGTAAGACTCTGCTTAACAATTTCCCACTTTCCTGTTTCTTTCAGTGGCTCTTTTCTTAGTCCAATAAATGAATGTCTCCTTTCTCTAGATACCTCACAACTGTTTGTCTCTAAGGCCTGTGACGTGGTCCACAACATGGTACCCTCAAATATGGTGACTTGGCATGTAGAATATTTTAAAGTGAAAGAATTTGAAAATGACAGGTGCAGAATGGGCTCCCTGATCTCCCCCTTCCTCCCTGAGGCAGGTCAAGAGATCACTGTATGAGAGGTGCCCTTCCTGTAGCACCCTTATCGCTGAAGACAAGGAATATAGGGACACCATGAGGAGTCAAAACAGATAAGACTTGTTTCCTTAGTTTTCTACCCGTAAGTCATACCCCTTTATCCTATCACATTTTCCCATGACTTTCCACTCTTCATCAAGCCTAGTATAAAAATGCTCAGGCTTAACTGCTTTAGTTAAGCAGTTAACTATTTTAGTTATGAAGACTCCTATGTCATGTGAAATTTCTTTTAAATTGGTATGCTTTTTCTTCTCTAACTGGTCTTTGTCAGTGTAATTTCCTTCCTAAGGGGATCAATGAAAAGTTTTTACTTCCTTTAAAGGTGTTTATCAATTTGTTCTGATACACCCTTCCCTATTCCACTGTGACTCTGCTGAAAATTTGACTCCGCTGGAAATTTGGCTCTGCTTTGAAGGGCATCTTCTTCCAAGAACTGTCCTACAACTTCAGCCTCTAGACAGAGAAGGATTGCTACTCTGAGTTGCACTCTTTGGAATGCAATCACACAGTTTCTTGTTATTATGTACTTCTTGGGTGACTGTATGTGCAGAGACTAAATGCTTTGAAATTGAGTCACTCAATGCCTAGGGAGTCCTGGGCCCACAGTTAGTAATTGATAGTTGTTTAATGAAAAGTAAGTTAGACCATGTAGATCACCTGAATTTGACATTTTCCCCAGGTGTGTGGAGGTCTCCTGGGTTCTGTGTTTGTTCTCTGTGAGACTGGTGTCCAGGAGTTGTTAGCAGAGCCTTAGCATGTTTAAGTTGTTGTTCAGCTCTTTCCATAACCACCTGAACCACATACATGGTGCCCAAGAGAAATCAGGTCTGAATCAAGGCTGCCAGTGTGGTTCCTTGTCCCCCCTGGAGCTGACCAGAGGTGCCCACCTTCAGATACTTTCACAGGCACTGAGGTCCTTTAGAGCCTCTTAGATTAAGTGCTGTTGCTGAATAATTTGGGGTGTTGAATAAAGTGGGTCCTTTTTACAGAGAGACAAAACTATTTTACCTGTTTTGGCTGCTGAAATAATATTAAAATGCAGGGCACGATCAGCTTAACTACTAGGGGGAAGGAGAAGGGTATTCACCAATTGATTTTTCTTCTTGGAGGAAATTCTGTTTTTTTGGCTGTTCTCCCTGGTCTAGAGTGTCTTAGAGTCCGCTCCTTCTGAGATGGGCCTCTGCTGCTGTGGGAGCAGCCGAAACTTTGGTCTGTCCTCCTAGAGAAGGTGAGAGGGTCCAGTTAACTCATCAACACTCTTAGACAGCGACTGATTGCCTGTTTAATGTTCATGAGTGCCTGAATCATTACATGAACAAAGTTGTTTTCATCTACCAGTGGCTCTCAAGGCTGGCTCTACATCAGAATAACCTGGGAGAGCGTTGGTGGAAAGAGAGACGCTAGTGCCCTGCACCCTAGAGAGTCTGACTTAATTAGTCTGGGCTGGTATGAACACTGGTGGTTCTTTTAAAAAAAAGCTCCCCAGATGACTTTAAATTACAGTTAGGGGTGGAAACTCCTGTTCTCCAGAAGGGGACAGCAAACATTTTCTGTCAAGGGTCAGATAGTAAATATTTTAGTTTTTGCAGGCCACACAATTCTGTGACAATTACTCAGCTCTCTCATGGCAGCACCAAAACGGCCATCAGTGGATATAGCTGTGTTCCAATAAAACTTTATTTTCCAAAACAAGCAGTGGGCAAGATTTGGCCAGCTGACTGTAATTTGCTGACTCCTGCTCTAGTCTAGACTATTGCATTTATGAAGACGAGGCACTGTGCTTTATGAAGTTCAACTCTGGGTCCCTGGCAAAGTGACCTGGCATGCAACAGACACTCCATAAATGCTTATTAAATTAAATTGAGTTTAGTGAGTTTATTGTACTCATGGTGTAATACCTGAGAAGGAGATAGAGTGGCTAGCCTTGGGAAAAAAAATTATAGCATTTGGGGTAGAAAATGTTTATGGCTTAATGCTTTGGGACAATTCATGTAAAAACTGGTTTAACTTTATTAAAACTTTATTGAACTCTTTAGTGAAACTTTTCAAAATAGATTGATATTAAGTTGTGTGTTTGTGTGGCAGTGGGGAGAGAGATGAGATTTTCCAAAGTTTTTATTGGTCTATGCCTATTAAATATATGTGTGTGTGTTCAGTTGTGTCCAACTCTTTGCAACCCTATGGACGGTAGTCCGCCAGGCTCCTCTGTCCATGAGATTTTCCAGGTAAGAATACTAGAGTGGGTTGCCATTTACTACTCCAGGGTATCTTTCCAACCAGGGATTGAACCTCTCTCTTGTGTCTCCTGCATTGGCAAGAGGATTCTTTACCACTGTACCACCTGGGAAGGCAACATAAAATATATATAGCAACCAAGGGAACACCCATAATTGGTCAATCAATGACTCAGTTTATGAAAAATCTGTTAAGTCATTTGTCTAAACTTCCCAGCCAATTCAATCAAACTGATGCCATAGTAACCTTCTGCTGCTGCTAAGTCGCTTCAGTCATGTCCGACTCTGCGCGACCCCATAGATGGCAGCCCACTAGGCTCCCCCATCCCTGGGATTCTCTAGGCAAGAGCACTGGAGTAAGCAAAATCTCTATGTTTCGATGTTGACAATACACTGGTTAGAAAAAATATATGTAGGTTCTTAAGTTTTGCTTTGGTGGACATGAGAAGCAGGTATTAGCTACAAAATGCCTGCGTTCAGTTAGCGAGGTACTTGGTAAGAAGTGGAGGCTCACAGCCATTGCGTCATGGCCTCAGATGTGACCAAATGACCCCAGGGATGAGGACACGGAGACGATCTCCAGAGAGCAGTTTAAAAAAACAAAATAAAATGCATTGAAAGTTTCTACAAAGAAATTACTCCTGTATATAGATGCTTAGAAAACAAGGCCAGGCATCCATTTTTTCTTTTCCTCTTTGGTCAAATGTATCAGTCTTGGTTTTAATCCAAGTCTATACATCAGTTGCAATACAGAGACATCATTTATGTGACTTGGCTCCTCTTGATAGCTTCAGTTCAGTTCAGTTCAGTCACTCAGTCATGTCCGACTCTTTGCGACCCCATGAATTGCAGCACGCCAGGCCTCCCTGTCCACCACCAACTCCCAGAGTTTACTCAAACTCATGTCCATCGAGTCCGTGATGCCATCCAGCAATCTCATCCTCTGTCGTCTCCTTCTCCTCCTGCCCCCAATCCCTCCCAGCATCAGAGTCTTTTCCAATGAGTCAACTCTTCACATGAGGTGGCCAAAGTATGGAGTTTCAGCTTTAACATCAGTCCTTCCAATGAACACCCAGGACTAATCTCCTTTAGAATGGACTGGTTGGATCTCCTTGCAGTCCAAGGGACTCTCAAGAGTCTTCTCCAATACCACAGTTCAAAAGCATCAATTCTTCGGCGCTCAGCTTTCTTCACAGTCCAACTCTCACATCCATACATGACCACAGGAAAAACCATAGCCTTGACTAGATGGACCTTTGTTGGCAAAGTAATGTCTCTGCTTTTGAATATGCTATCTAGGTTGGTCATAACTTTCCTTCCAAGGAGTAAGCGTCTTTTAATTTCATGGCTGCAGTCACCATCTGCAGTGATTTTGGAGCCCAAAAAATAAAGTCTGCCACTGTTTCCACTGTTTCCTATCTATTTGCCATGAAATGATGGGACCAGATGCCATGATTTTCGTTTTCTGAATGTTGAGCTTTAAGCCAACTTTTTTACTCTCCTCTTTCACTTTCATCAAGAGGCTTTTTAGTTCCTCTTCACTTTCTGCCATAAGGGTGGTGTCATCTGTATATCTGAGGTTATTGATATTTTCCTCGGCAATCTTGATTCCAGCTTGTGCTTCTTCCAGCCCAGCGTTTCTCATGATGTACTCTGCATATAAGTTAAATAAGCAAGGTGACAATATACAGCCTTGATGTACTCCTTTTCCTATTTGGAACCAGTCTGTTGTTCCATGTCCAGTTCTAACTGTTGCTTCCTGACCTACATATAGGTTTCTCAAGAGGCAGGTCAGGTGGTCTGGTATTCCCATCTCTTTCAGAATTTTCCACAGTTTATTGTGATCCACACAGTCAAAGGCTTTGGCATAGTCAATAAAGCAGAAATAGATGTTTTTCTGGAACTCTCTTGCTTTTTTGATGATCCAGCGGATGTTGGCAATTTGACCTCTGGTTCCTCTGCCTTTTCTAAAATCAGCTTGAACATCTGGAAGTTCACGGTTCATGTATTGCTGAAGCCTGGCTTGGAGAATTTTGAGCATTACTTTACTAGCGTGTGAGATAATTGTAATTGATAGGAGCTTAGGATTCCTAAATTCTGATGGCCTGATTGTGGAAAGGGGACTGTGCATGTGTGTGAATGGTGACACCAGCATCCTGGGGCTCAGTTAGTCTTTGGAGGGAGTAGGTAATACCCAGGGACATCTAATTCAGTGGGACTGGCACACGCAGAATATTTCATCTAAAACTTTTCCTTGATTGTGGTTGGAGACTTTGTACATGGGATAATCTGTGGGCTCAAATTGCCTCTGGAAAGAGCCTCCTGCTAGGGGGCCATGGTGTAGACAAACCACAGAGAGGAGGAAGGGGTTATAAACAGTGAGTTCTGCACATTATGTGAGCACAGTAATCTGTTATTAGTGTAAAGCTTATTGAAAGTAGAGGGTGTGTATCTATGGCCAAGCAGCAGGGAGAGGATGTTAAAGTTTTGATGGAAAACTAAAATTGCTCAGGAAAATCTAAATTGCTCAGGAGAATGTTCCTTTCTCCACGTATGTCTTTTAAATTGAATTTCCTTTTAGGCAATACGTTGTCCTTTTACCCAGGACAGAACCTGGAGGGGTCTGAGTCTTTAAGCTCCTGGTATTTCTTTGCATGATTGTTAACAGGAGTCCCTTGGGAAGCATGCTTTTCCATGCATGTGTCCTGTATTGTCTTTTCTTTTCCCTCCTCCTCCCACCCCTTCTCCTTACTGCAGAGGTAGCAATCCTCCTGCTATTAGCAAGATGTCTATTATAGTGTCATTAAAAAAGCCATAGTCAGTGCAAGGAATGACTCATGTCATGGAGGACTTAATAATTCACTGTAATAAAAGTTTAAAGTTTTATGATAAACCACTCTCAGGGGAGTTAAATATAATCCTTAGCAGGTCACACACTGACTACAAAGCTTACATTTGTAATGGTAATTTGAATTTACTACACTGCCTTTAGTTTTTAAGCGTTTGTGTGTCATTAGACCTTATAAATTGATTTATATATTTCAACTCCAGTATAATTCTGCATAAAGGTACAATAAATTTTATGGATTGGAGATATGGCATCTAAAACATTTTAATAAAATTATTGTTCTAAATTCACTTAACTGGCATTGATGAAAAGCTGAAGCAAAGATGCCAACATTTCAGAACTTTCACGAACTGGATGAGGTGGGAGTGGCAGCTGCAGGTGGGGGGTTGCTGGGTGTAATTCCTTATGGCCCCCTCCTTGCTTTGTCAGCAGAGAGAGACCTCTGGGGCCATTCTTGAAAGGGTGCCCACTGCCATGCAGCCTGCCGTGTGTGGGGACTTCAAAGCTCTGGGTAATGCACTGCTGATGAGTTTGTTGGAGAGGGGAGCCAATTGCATCCATCAGAAGGACCTTTCTGTTATTTGTGGAACTAAATGGAATTCTGGCTTTTCAAGGAAACGAAAGGAAGCTTGTCTAAGCCAGCAGTGTTTACCTACTCAGCATTGAGGGCAGATCACCTAGTCCTTAATTTATTTTCTCCTCCAATTTCTAAAAGGAATACGTTAAAAAAAGCAGCCCCCCCCAAAAAAATACACACACACACACACACACACACACACACATACACAAAACCAATCTGCTTTAGAGTGAAATGCTAGGGGGCTGCTGTATCCCCCTTGGGGTTTGCTTGGCTGCCTTGGCCCCTGGCTTCCCAGGCCTTTGGCCTCACTGGCCATACTTTTGAGGAATGTGTCTCGGCCACATTCTCCCTTTCCCTTTATTAGAAAAATACAGGTCAAATAAACCGGATTATGAAAAGTGAAAACCAAAACCTACAAAAACAGAACCCTTGTTTGTTTCACGGGCTTGGATCCAAATGGCACCGAGGCAAGCTCCTGAAAGCAGAGGAGGGAACCACCCCTCCCCATTCCCCTCCCACCCTTGCCCCCAGATCCTCCTATTAACTTTTCACTTCTTCTCATTGGTCTTATTTCAGCTAGCTGGTCAGGAGTGAGTTGTGATTAATTATATTTTCCTTCTGACTTTGCAGATTCAGGGGCGATCGCTCATTGGCCTCTTTCCTGTGAGAACTGTTTACATTTGGCAGTGTGCTTTTAAGTCACTGAAAGCGGTGCTGAATTTGGCTAAAAATACTTGATAAACTATACCGTCTGTTTTAGGGCTTTAAATAATTATCCAACCTTTTTTTTTTTTTTTCTTTTTGCATACAGCTTCCCCCAGTGCAGATCTTCAGAACCTTTTGTCTAATCCTATGTATAGGCCTTCCCATAATGAAACTTAAAGAGGTCTTGGCTGGCACTGGTGGCCAGTTCCCTTCATGTTCCCTGTGCCACTTGCACATTAGAAAAGCTTTATCCCTTCATTGGGGGCAGGATGTTTTTTGTTAGAAAAGCATCAAGGTAAACCTCCAGGGGCCCTCAGGACTCAGTGGGTGTGTCACTGTTAAATGACCCTGCCAGCTGGACAGGTTGAGGTACAATTTATTGGAAATATATTAAAAGTGTATTGGGAAATGATTCTTAAAAATGTTCCCACTGCTGGTGTGATACAGATTAGAACCCCAGTGTGCAATGGAGAAAAATTAAATTGTAACAAGAAACCCCTGATGGTACAATGATGGCTTGTAGGGAAGAGGGTTGAATTCAAGGGACTAAAGGGAGAAAATTCAGCTTCCAAAGACTTTGTATCTAGGGCCCAAGCCAGGTCTGCACAGGGCAGAGGACAGGACAGGTGGGAACACTTTCATCTGACAACTGACGTCTGTGTGCATTTTCCGGGTAGTCAAATTATCAGCCTCTGCATTCTCCTCTCTCTCCATGGCCCCCTCCTTAGTGACATCCCCAGAGAATCAGAGTTGGGACCTTATGCAACCTTACGCATAGACACATTTAGCAGCTACTTGTATGATATGATTTATGCAGCAGGAAAAAGTTTCTGGCTGGAATGGCTACCATTCAACTTGTTCTTTCCCCCAAAGCAAAGACTCTCCGGGAATCTCTATTTAAAATGCAAATGGACCAGAGAAAGGGAGTAGACATTTATCAGTCATCAACACCATGGTGAGAATTAGCTGATCAGAACCTAAAAGAGGACACACAACAGAGGAATTTAGTAGAGGAGGAAGAATTTGCTTAAGGTAGGCAAGCCAGAGTGGTACACTGCAGAGAGAGCCTGGGGTTGTCAGGAAAGGTGGAAAGACTGTGGGGAGTGGCATGGGGGAAGGACCAAGAATGGAGAGACTACAGAAAGGAAATGTAGCAGACCCATCAAAGTGAATTTGACCAACCTTGGACTTTGCCTTAGAATTGTCCTTCAGATGACATGAGCAGTTCTACAAATCTTGTCACTTAGAGTTTTGCCCTAGAAATCTCATCTTGTATCTCTGAAATTTTCTTGGTCCATTAGGAGATGACCTTAGGTACAGTAAACTCTAAATTTACAAAAATATTAAACATATATGATAAATATAAAAATATGCAAAGCACTTTCACATATGCCCCTTTGATTATTTTCATGATCAGCGTGGCACACAGTGGATGCTTAACAAATATTTACTCGTATGAACTGAATATGTAGAACTGGTGTTATTACCAGTCTCATTTTATGGATGAAGAAATTGAACCTCAGAGGGGTTGAGTTGCCCAAGATCAAGCAGCTAATCAGTGCTGAAGCCTATTTCCATTCTTAGAATGCCCCACCACCTGCCTTTTATCAGGCCTAGAGGCCCCCTTGCAATATCCTACTTTGGCTTGCCTTCCTTAGCTAGGTCAAAAGCAGTGCTTTCAACTTTTGTAGTTCTGACTCCCAAGGCCAGCTTTTCTTCCTTGCCTTTGTATGAGAATAGGATTGAGCAAGGCTCTGTATGCTTTATCCTATTAAATCAGGGCCATGTAGAGAAATTGAATGTGATCTACAAGGCATGTCCTTGACCCTTTAATTACAATTTGCTGTACTTCTAGGTCCTCAGTTGCCCAACCAGATAGACTTTTCTATCCAACTTGAGGCCTTGAACAATATTTTAATTGAAAATAACTCAGATGTCTAAAACTAGAATTGGTGGCCCATATTCTTATACCATGTGTGATAAGACATGTTCATTAGGAGCACTGTTTGAACCAAGAATTGGGTCCCCCAAAAGCCAATGTCTAACAGCCAAGTGACCCAAAAGTAGTGCATTCGAAGTGGAGAGGGATGATGGGGAAAATGCCCTTGATATTCTTGAGGGGCAACTTAATGCCAGGAGCCAGAGTGCTAGATGGTAAAAACAAGTCCAGAGTGGCATGATAGAGAAGTGAGAGGCCTGGGGTGATTATCTCAAGACACTAATGGGTGCTTGCATAATCAGCTGACTGTGGATAGTGTTTGGAGATTCAAGTTGGTTTAATGGTAGGGAGCAGAGATGCCTAAACCATAAGCAGGCTGCCTGACCTCGACCACAAAAATTTGTTTCTGTCATTTTATCTCACTCACTGCTACCCCCCAACTCAATTTGGGGCTTAGTTACTCTCTCTGACAGACCCCAGTGTAATTCAGTGTCTCTTTGAATGGCATTCTGTATGTTTTTCTCTCCCTTTTTATTGTGGGCTCAGTTTGATTCCAAAACATTCACAGATAATTCTCAGATACTCTAGCTGAGTCATAAAGATGATAATACTTCTTAGGCTTACACTTTTAAAAATAGATTGTGGCTTAATTATTCCATTCTATGTCTCTTGAAGTATTACAAATCATATTGTCGTCCTTCCTTTTTCCCACTCCTTTGTGTATGTGTGTGTAGGTATGAATGTAATATGTAACAATTAAACGTGCGTAGAAGAACGAAGCATGTGACCCCTAGGCCAGCACCATCCCCCAGTTGGAGCTATTAGCCAGTTACATGCACAATTAACCAGCTGATTCTTAGATTGAAGGCTGAGGGAGCTAATTACAGGTACAAAAACTTCACCCAGATAAGAAGAGGTTGTTCTAGAAATTTAGTCTTTATACCTCTTTCTTCAGGGTGACTAGATAGTGTGTGTGGGTATGTATGTATGTATATATTTCTTTTAGGTTGGCCCATCTTCCTGGTTTGCGTTCATCACAATTGCTTAATGACATCCAGTGAAATCCCCTATTTATGCTGTTTTAAATAGAACCTACTAAATCCCATTCCATTCAAATTCTGGCACAAAGATCTATTGCAGGCTCTTTACGTGTTGTGAATTTTCTCTTAAATCTAGAATCCTGCAATAATCTGTTGGAAAATATGAGTGATGTATATGCATGTTATATATGTTGCATATCTTATTAAGAAGTACCTCTGGGAAGGGAATTCATATTTATTGATAGCTTACCTTGTACCAAGCAACATCACCCATTATCTTCTCAATAACCCTATGAGGTTGGTAGATTATTCCCATTTAATACATGAGGTTACTGCGGTCGTACAAAGTGTGGTAACCTGCCTAGGGTCATATAACTTGTCTTAGGTGAATTTGCCAAATGCTGGCTTTTTTCATTACTCAACTTGATAAAGTTCTGCAAATTGGATGAACTCCATTCTTATATCTCTGTGTAGCTATGAAATGCTATAGTTCTAAACGATTCTCTTTACAATGTCTCTGGAATTTAGAGCTAGTGGAAGTAAGACTAAGCATATCATCTCAGACTGCATATGTTAGGCAGACCATCTGGACTTCAGCTTCAGCCTTATTCATATGGTTTATGGTGATGCTGAGGAAGCATCTTTGGTACATTGTCCTCTGTACTTCTATGACATCTTTCATATCCATTTCTCTGGCATTCCTGCCTCATCCTTTCCCTTGGATGCCTTGGGATTTTTCCATTCTCCAAGGATGTCCCCACCCAGCTCTGTCCTCCCTAGATGGGATTCCATGATTTGCAACTTCCCCACTTTCAGGAGATTTCCCTGGTGGCTCAGATGGTAAAAGCGTCTGCCTATAATGCAGGAGACCTGGATTCGATTCCTGGGCTGGAAAGATCCCCTGGAGAAGGTAATGGCAACCCACTCCAGTATTCTTGCCTGGAGAATCCCATGGACAGAGGAGCCTGGTAGGCTACAGTCCATGGGGGTCACAAAAAGTCGGACATGACTGAGAGATTTCACTTCCCACTTTCAACAAAAGCCCATCTCTCGTGTTCTGCCCCTAGGCTATGCTCTATGCTTTCTGGCTTGTTAATAAAATAATTCCACAAGAACATGGGAATTGTTAGATGCTAGTGGAATTAATACATTATGATGCAGCCACTATCTTACACTATCAAATTTCCTCTTGGAAAAATGAAGGGGCAGGTGTGAAGATGCTCTAAGATCCCATCTTTTTCAGTTTCATTTTAAACATATGATCCATGAACCTCCACACATTATTCTTACATTTTGACAAGGGCCTTCTGTATATAATGGATCTTAATTAAAAGAACACCCTTCCCTCTTCTGCCCCTTAAATGGAATGTCCCATGTTTAATGCTTGGCCATCTCTCCTCTCATGGAGGGTCCCTATGACCCCACATTTATGCTAATGGCTCCTAAATCCACATTTCCAGTCTCCCTCTGACCTTGAGTTCCTGTCTATGTTGCTATCTGTTGGTCATTTTCGTTTGGGTTTTCCGCAGTTCTCCAAAATTCACTAAATACAAAATAAAATCGTCATTTTTATACCCTTCCAAGCTGCTCTTCCTTCCTTATAGATCATTCATGAGTAATAATACTCTCTTTGTCATCCATTGGGGAATTTGCTAATAGTCCTACATTCTTCTCTTTCCTCACCTCCTACAACCATTCCAACCTGTTCATTCTTCATCTTATACTCTGTCATCCATCTAATGTCCTTAACTCCCCAGAAAAGCCCTCATCTGTTTTCTTAGAAATTGTTGCAATGACCTGGAATAGGCTTTCCATCATCTAGTGCTACTTTATGCCAAATCTTCGTGTTATGATTACACTTCAGGATCAGTGGGAGAAGCAGATAAGATAAGGAACATGGACATGTTTTATAAAATTTAAAGAGCTCTACTGGTGTGCTCTGTTATTTGTTGCTTTCTGGAAAGAGATTGCTGATTCTGGCTTCTGCATCTTTGTGCTGCTTCCTGTCTCTACAGTGTTCCCCTTGCTTCCCTCTTCCTTTTAAAGTAATATCCTTTCCTTAAGGCTTAGCACAAGCTCATGTCTTCCATAAGCACAATCTAACCATCCTCAGCTTATTTAACATCTTCTTTCTAAACACCCGTGCCTTTGCTTCCCCCTTTGCTCTTTGTCAGTTACATCCTTGAACCTCCCATTTGATTTTCTGGTTCATGGTTTATTCTCCATGATCAGGTAGTAAGGTTGGCTGAAGGTAGGAACCATATCTTTATACTACTCTAAAGCAAACTAGAGGATGCTCAAAACCAGTGGATGGATGGATGGATACTTCCATGGCCTTCTATTTGTTTTGACCTGAAATTATAAATCTGGCACATGCAGTCTGTGTAAGAAGGATTCCTAAATCCCTTGGGCACAGAGATCCAGTTGTCTAAGCAAAGGAATGACAGCTGGATGCCAAAACCCTGATTCCTCTCAGGGCAGTGGGAATGAAGCTAGTGGCAATAACATGGGGCAATAAATTTGCAACACCTTGCACATCTAATGCTCTTCTTCCTTTCATGGTGTACCAGAAAGAGATTGCAGAGCCGGGTGAAAGAAGGGACAGTGTTCCAGGTGAGTCTGCAGGCCAGCACTGGGGTGTGTGCATGTGTGTAGGCGTCTGTCCCTGCTGCTCTCTAACAAACACACAAAATGGGCAGTATGTAGCCCATTGTTTCCTCTGCCCAGGTAGTTGGGCGTGTTCAGTACTTCTTCAGCAAATGGGGTCGCAAATGGGGTCGCTGTCCCCTTTTGCTTATCCAAATACACAATTGGACAATAAATGAAACCGTGGGAAATTCACAGTGCCAGAGGTCTTCATTCAATGCTGATTTTAAATGGACCTTGATGCATAGGATGAAAGAGCCATTAGCAGGGAAGAGCTTAAACTACATTAGGAGAACAGAGAAAATTGTCCAACATTTGGTCAGTCCAATGAGGTAAAAGGGAATATGGGGTGGGGGCAAGCTATTAGAGAAGGAAAGTTGTCTTCCCACAATGGCACTGAAGAGCAGGCATGGGGTGGAATAAAGTGCCAACGTGAATCTGGAAACAATGCATAAATACCATAAATACGTGCAAAGTTTCCAGACCGTAGAACAGGTCTTTCTTCACCGCTAAAAACATTACAAATGCCTTTCCTCTTCCCTCTCTCTTCTCCCAACTATGCCTCCTCCTTCCTTTGATTCTGTCTATGGAACGTAAAGTATATTTGAGGCGCTTAAAGGAAGGCTTCAACTACTGTTTTACAAGTCAATACTAATTATTGTTTAGCACTGGATTATGGGCCGGATCATGGAATTAAAACCGTGCTGTTAGGACACCTTTGTACCTGGCAAAGAGTTAATGAGCACATGCTGGGTCCCTGTAGTAACTGCCAAGCTGGTTAACTATTTTATCAATGGCACAGGAACAAAATCTAATAAATCATTTTACTTTTATTTCAGTGTTTCCTTCTTCATTAGCAAAATGAAAAAGCTTTGTTGTAATGGTTATCATATGGTGGGAAATTTAAAAAATATTGTTCAATTGGTTACCTACAGAGTGGGGTAGATGTGTATATTGGAGGAAGAAAAAAAATGACAAGCAAATCTGGGGTCAGCAAAGCTACTGGATTAATAGCATAAACAGAGAAAGTGATTTGTCTCCTGAGACCCAGGGTGGGGACTGGACTTCCTCAGGATTGTGTGTTTGGTGGATTATAGACCAGAATTCAGACTGTGGACAGCGTGTGTGCATGTGTGTGTGTATGTGTGTGTGCATGTGTGTGTGTTTAGTATGGCAGCCTACACTTCTGGAAATGGAAGGGCAGGGCTTCTGCCTCCAGGTCTAGTCACTTGGGATTTCTTGGTAAGAGCTGCATAGCTGGGACAATTTGGAAAAGGGGAGGGAGGGAGGAAGAACAGGGGTGAGTTATGAACAATCTGTTTGTTCTGATGAGATGTCCAGCTGGGTTGGCAGCCAGACGTCCCAAAGCCACTCAATTCAGCAGATCTCTGAGCAACTAAATGGTCCTTCGTGGCTTTAGGGTCCTGCTGACTGGAGTGAGATTTGAACCAGTGACCTGTAAGTGAGAAATGGTATTTGCTATTGCAGGGTGCATGTGCTGTTTAGTTTGACCCTCTCACCGCCCCCCACAGGCTCCTCAAAATTAACATTTAGACATGTTCAGCACTGAAAATGGGGTACAGATGACTGTCTCCCTTACCCGTGTGATTAGACCTAAAGCTGATTTTTAAAAGCTTTGGAAATGGTTGGTGAAATATGTTATTTGTATAAATTCTACAAATTTTAACTTCCTTATGTGATAATAAAGCAAGGGGTGGGATGGGGTGGCATACTCTACATATAAGTCAGGGTATGCAAGGATAATGTATAGCTTAATAACAGATTCTATTTTTCTCCATGTTAGGTGTTACTACTCACTTCAGTAATTTACAATATTGGAATTACTTTGTGGGAGTTAAGAATCCATTAAGATGTGCATCTTATGCAGCTGGTATTACATGTAATATATATATTTTTTAATTCTTAATCTTTAACCTCAGTATTGCATAAAGGTGTGAGGGATCAATTATAGATAAAAATGGGGGAGATCTCAGAGGACTTGCAAACCTATTGGCAGTTTCTCCAAGATACAGTACCAGGTTTGTATATATTGGTATTTAGTTTTCCGTGGCTCCAAAGAGGAGAAACTTTGTAATTGCTTTTATTTGAAAGCAAGAGATGGGGCCAAAGGAAAGCTTTTGGTCTGCAGTTTTTGCTTTCAGCCCATATAAATTAAGCATTCCTATCAGAGGTGTTTAATGGTGCATTCTGACTGTTTTTTTTTTTTTTTAAACACAAGTGTGAATGAGTGCCTCAGGCTAGGCAGACTCCACCTCTCAGAACCTCAGAGGCTGTGGGAATGACCCCTGCCCTTCCGACCCATCCTTAATTGGCCTATAGTCCAAGAAGCAATTAAAACTAAGGGTCTGATTCATAAAATGTGAATATGCCATTTGAATGTGTGCAGGGGGATTCCTGTTCACAATGCTGGGATAGAAGCAGCAAGGACTTTATTTTTTTCCTCCAAGCCTACCTTTCATAAATTTACTTTTCTTTTCTCCTCTTGGCCTTAGATGACTTCCATACTTTTTCTGACAAATCTAAAGTCAGCTTCAGGGCCAAGATTAGGCTCATGTGTCTATGACATAGATGCATGCCACGATGGCCTGTTGACCTAGTATCCTTCTGCTCGCCTAAGCTGGATATTTTAATCACGATTTTTTTTCATATCTATTCCTATTATTTAACAGAATATGGGAAGAAAACTCTAGAAACATTGCTGTCTGCAGAGACTCAAGCTAAGGCAAAGCTGTCAGAACTTGCCAGAGATAAGCTTCATAAATGAATTGGGAGAAGAAAAAGTACCCCTGAATTCCAAGATGTTTAATTACAATACCAGGGAAACCCTCATTTGCACAATTGCTATTTACACTTTCTCACAATGTATACACCTCTTACTCTCAGCCTTCCACCTCATACTATTAAGCCCCCAATATTGCTGATTTACTGAGTTTCTGAAATCTGTGTAGAAATTCTAAGTTGAGCATGATTCTTGGGCAGCATTTCATAAATACTCTATTTTTTGTTGTTGTTTGTTTTAGAATGAACCCCAAGAAACAGAGTATCTTGTAGGAGACAGTAATTAGGGTGTAGAAATTGTCTATTTTTTTTGTTCAACCACAATTTCAAGCACGGGAGTCCATTTGAGATGTCTCTTAGACTAATGTCCAACCCTAAGAAAGAATTGTAATATGCCCTTGAGAATATTGTGCTAGCTGTCTGGGGCACACTAAGTTGACAAATAATCACTTGATTCAGTTCTTGCGTTTGCTTTGTCTAATAAACAGTAGTCTATCCTTTATTATTTCCTGCAGTTTGTATTATAGTTGCTATTCACATAGTTTCTATTTATTTTCCAGAATACTGCTATCAGCCTTGTTATCCTGGACTCTTTTATTTAGCCTTTCAAATAGGGCAGAAGGTTATCTGGTACATTAGCCTATAGTTAAAACCTGCATCTACACCACACCAAACAACCAGGCAGAAAGTGAAAAACTTCACTCCCTCTCCCAGATGGCCCCAGATGCATGGCATTGTGTAGACCGAAACAGCCAGATGGCTGAATGGATTTTTCACTTTCCATCTGGGTGCGTGACATGGTGGAGATGCAGCCAAAGTCTTGAGCCAAAAGAAAATGCCAGCCAAGGAGATGAGGTATTGCTACTTACCAGGCACCTAATTCCCACTGGGTGGTATTGTGACCTTGGTTTGATTTATTCTTTCAGAATCAGGTCACTCTTATGGGAACAATGATTGTCGACGTCTAGAAATTAAGAGGGATGCGGACAGATTCGAAGAGACTTGGAGGGGGATGTTTCCTTTGCTTTCTCGTGAGGACAAGTCTTTTACTGACTTGGTGGGAACAGTGATACCAGGGCACGGCCTTCTCCTTCTAGGTCTCTGGAGGTCAGCAAGCTGGAGTCACTACAAAACACCGGTGACAGCGAACTCATCAAGGGGCCTGCTGTCCATCATGGGTATCACTAAATCTCTGACCAACCCTGGGCAGTGAATTACAGCAGCGTGGGATTGACTTACAGTTTATTTCTAGTAACAGGCAGTTACTGTGTCAAATTTGAAGCCATTCAGAAAGGCCTATAAAAATATATGACAAAGTAACAGGCTACCTCTAGCTCCTTTTAGCATGTTTATGAGTTTAAACTGTATTGAGCTTGTGTTTATAGAAATGAATACAGGGATTTCTAATGTCCTATTCCTTCCTTCTCTGCTTACACTGTGATCAGCTCTTTTGTGACTGGGGTTTGGGGGTTGGTCTCCAAGACCCTCAGAAGGTTTGAACTCCTAACCAGAGTTGCCATTCTGTTAGGAGGCAGTCTTACTGACGAACATACAGCTTGTATTTTTCTGGCATAGTTGAAATTCTTCTGTTGAGGAACAGGATAGTCAAATGACAGTCACAAAGACAATCCAAGTTACCTTTCACCCAGTCTTCACCCCAACACTGTTTGACACTTACTGAGAAACTAATTGCAGCCTGAGTGGGGCCACGGGACAAATGCTGCAATCCAAGCATAATGTGACACCAAATATAATAAGGTAACATATTGTTAAAAGTCAATATCCCAAGTCTAACAATACGGTGTCACAGACTCATAAGCATGTAACCATATAATACATAATTGTCATCTGCAGAGAAAAGATCTAATTTTGATAATGCATATTGAGATTGGTTGTCTGAAAAATGCTCATGGCTCCAGAAGGTTTGACAGTCCTGAATATCACATAATAGCATGTAGCCAAGGAACATGGGATGAAGGGAAGAAAGAAAGACTCTATTCCAGAACGCAAGCACTCCCACTCACAGTTTTATTTTTAAGAACACGATTCTGCTCAGACAATGAGCAAGTTTATGTGAAGGGTGGTTTGTGCCTGGGTTTCCATATCTGGAATCTGTGTGTGTGTGTGTGTGTGTGTGTGTGTGTATGTGTAGGTTCCCATCCATCCTCTGTGGTTTGAACTATAGCATTCTGCTTTGACAAGTATTCTAAGGTCTCTTACTTATAAGGACTGATGTAGCTTTAAATTCCAAAGAAATTAAGCAAAATCAACAGACTCTTGAAACAGGTTGTCTCCTACCAATTTCCTAAATTTTAAGATAGCTGTGGTCATCATCCCTCTTATAGTCTCACGTGTAGATTTTTTTCTCCCTAAAACACTGTTTTTAAATCAAAGATATGTCTTCCAACCTGTGGCAGCTAAGAGTTGAAGAAATCCTAGAGTTAAAAATATGCTAGGTATATTTATTGGGTGTATGTGAAGTCCCTAAGGTAACAGAAGACCTTTGACAAGTGTTTAATTTCAATTTTGTATGAATGAACCCTGTGTAGGAACTCATTTTATTTTCTTTTTTTTTTAATTTTCATTTTATAGAGAGGAAGACCCATAGCAACTGAGTTATATTGTAGGCCTTCTTTGTTCTGTATTTCAGGATCTGTTTTTCTCTGAATGGGTCACCTCATGGCAGGATATGATGCAGTGGAGTCCTTTGTTCCCATACCCATAACTTGGCTGGGGTCCACTGCTCTGGACTCACTGAGCCTCAGATCCCATTAGCGCCTGTAAACTTGGGCTCTTGTTGATCTGGATGCTCTTGAAACTAGAAGTTTTGTGCATCTTTCAAAACTCCTGGAGCACTGTTTTCATCTCTGTCTCATGATGTTCCTCTGAGGTTGCCCTGTCAATGCGCATTTATGACCACACCTCAAGTCCCTTTACTATTAATAGATGGAGGCTTCTCAAGGGCAGAGACATCAGGGTCATTTCTGAGGCCTTTCATCAATCATAACATCCAAGCATATAGTCAGTATATGGTGTGTGAACATTAAATTATGTGTGTAACAAGTATGCAGCATAAAAATTATATCAGTCCAGTACCATTTAAAAAGGGTGAGAGGAACTTTGAGGTCATCAACCTTGCTTCTCAATAGCACCTGACTCGCTATGGCACTTCCCTCAGGAGACCCATTCATTCATTTCTTCATCAGATTTTATTGTACATGGTTCTCTATTCACAGCATTGGGTCAGATGCCCTGGGGATATAGAGAGAAATAAGAAATAGAAACTCTGTCTTTGAAGGGATCATAATCTAGTTGATAAGCTTACACAGTTATAAATATTAGAGGAGCTTGTTGATATGTGAGGCCTATTTAAGGGGTTGAAATGGTTATTATTAAAATATCTATCATTCAATGCAGAGCACGTTAATTGATATGGGAGTCCAGAGAAGGTAACAATGTCAACATGGATGATTGGGAAGGCCTTTTTTTTTTCTTTTTTGAGGGGGTGTTGTGCATTTTGAAATGAAGAATGGCATAAGGAGCTGACAGAAGAAAGTGAAGGTCATGTGCAGCACTGTTTTCCATTAGCTGAAGTTCGAATGCTGGTGCAGAAGTGACCACAGAGGAGATGTCTGTGTGGGAGGGCAAGGTGATTAGGGAGTTGTGGAGAGAATGTCTGAGGAGGGAAGGGGCCTGGTCAGGTTTGTGGTCTTAGGAGATTAGCTTGGCTTGGAGTAAGAACTGTCTACTACAGGATGATAGATGGGGAAAAATGGAATCAGGAACAAACTTTATTTTCTTGGGCTTCAAAATCATTGCAGAGATTGACTGCAGCCATGAAATTAAAAGGTGCTTACTCACTGGAGGAAAAGCTATGACAAACCTAGACAACATATTAAAAAGCAGAGATATCACTTTGCCGACAAAGGTCCATAAATAGTCAAAGCTATGGTTTTCCCAGTAGTCATGTATGGATATGAGTCGGACCATAAAGAAGGCTGAACACCAAAGAATTGATGCTTTTGGACTGTGGTGCTGGAGAAGATTCTTGAGAGGTTCCAACAGCAGGTTCCTGCTGTTCAGATTGTTGTTGTTCAGTCCCTCTGACTCTTCGCAACCTCATGGACTGCAGCACACCAGGCTTCCCTGTCCTAGACTATCTCCTGGAGTTTGCTCACATCCATTGAGTTGGTGATGCCATCCAACCATCTTGTCCTCTGTCACTCCCTTCTCTTCTTGCTCTCAATCTTTCCCAGCATCAGGGTCTTTTCCAATGAGTTGGCTGTTCGCATCCGGTGGCCAAAGTATTGGAGCTTCAGCGTTAGCATCAGTCCTTCCAATGAATATTCAGGGTTCATTTCCTTTAGAATGGACCGGTTTGATCTCCTTGATCTCTCTTTGTTGTTCAGATTAGTCTCAAAGATGGTGAATCTGCACCACCAGTGTTGTCCACATATCTCCTGACCATGGCAGTCTGGATCTTACTTCTCACTATAACGGGAAGAAATGGATATGTCAGAAAAGCAAGTCTCCTCCTCAGAGGACAGAGCAGACTTGGCCTTTATTCTGGGCTCCATTTCCCTCAACTTTCAATGTGGGATCAGGAAGCTGAGATATCCTGATCAGATGCAGAGCTAGTTGGAACCTGAAACATGGCTCAGGTTTCAGGTTCTCTTCTGAAGCAGAAGAGAAACACCCCAAAAGCAGTTTGCCCCTGTCTTGTTTTATTTTCTTTCCCTCTATTCCTCCCATCCATTAAAGGCTCTGCCCTTAATATGGGGACCAAAATTACATGTCTCTAAGGACTCAGTTTCCATTGATCCATTTCAGAGCTCCTCTTCCTTTTCAATAATGGGTTTTGGTGGTCTGGTGGCAAAGCGTGAGCTTTCCTAGAGGCTAGAACCGTGCTTCCCAACATTTTTCACATCATGGCACAGGTATTATATAAAATGATACTTGAAGGACACTCTGGAAAAGATGGGTGAATTGTTTATGGATGGAGCACTGGCCCAGCATTCCAGCCCCTCCAGTCTTCTTCAGTTCTCACTATTGACCCACGAGACTCTTGTGTGCCTACCAGCTAGATGCTCTGGGCTGGAGTGGGCTAAATCTCATCACCCTCAGCTGTGGACTCATAGATTTATCATCGAAGGTTAATACAGGCCCTGCTTATCTGTAGTTTCTTAGTGTCTCAGTATTTTTTAAAGTAAGAAAGGTCAAAAATAGGATTACAGGATGGTGATTCAATGGAAATGTGCCATTTACACAGCAATCACAAAACTTATAAAATATTGTTTACACACAAAATACAACTGCAGGGCACTAGTTGAAAGCTATGTTGAGTAGTGAGCACCTTCTTTCCAGCCTGTCAGGGAATCATGGCAAGGCCAGGTACAATTTCGCCTGAGAAGTATGTTCAAATTCTGCATTAGGTGTGTGAATTTGAGGTCCAGGCCAAATGCCTCTGCCCACCCCATGCAATTAAATCCCGGTGGGTAATAATGATTGTTAGTGATAGAAATATATTTGCTGTTGATGTTGTTGTTTGGTTGCTAAGTCATGTCCAACTCTTTTCTTATCCCAGACTGTACCCTGCCAGGCTTCTCTATCCATGGGATTTCCCAGGCAAGAATACTGGTGTGGATTGCCATTTCCTTCTCCAGGGGAATCTTCCCACCTAAGGGATCTAAAACATGTCTCCTGCAATAGAGGGCAGGTCCTTTACCACTGAGCCACCAGGGAAGCCCAGAAATACATTAGGTGATTTTTATATGCCAAGTACTGTGTTTTTACATGGATTATTGACTTTAATCTTCAGAGCAGCTCTAATTATCCCTCTTTTACAGATGCATAGACTGGAGAAAGAAATGGCAACCCACTCCAGAATTCTTGTCTGGAGAATCCCATGGACGGAGGAGCCTGGTAGGCTACGGTCCATGGGGTCGCAAAGCGTAGGACAGACTGAGCGACTTCACTTTCACTTTCACTTTTACTTTCTAGACTGAGATTTAGAGGCAGAGGTTAAGTAGCTTGCTCAAAGCCACATGGCAATTGAGTAATGGCAGTTTGATGCTAATACCACTCATACCTAAAGACTATGACTATAGCAATAGAATATATGCTGCCAGAATTTTTAGAGAATTCTCCTTATACGCAGGGAGAAAAAGAAATCAGAAAGTTTTATTTACTAACAACTGGCCTTAAAAGCTGATCCCTCAGAGGTTCTGACAGCAGGGTAAAGAAGTAAGTATTGTATAGTTAGTGAACTCCTTTGTACTCTTAAGTAGTCAATGGATTGTTTAGGATTACTCAGTTAAATGGATTAACCTAATGCCCAAACCAGTCAATCCTAAAGAAAATCAATCCTGAATATTCATTGGAAGGACTGATGCTGAAGCTCCAATACTTTGGCTACCTGATGCGAAACGTTGACTCATTAGAAACGATCTTGATGCTGGGAAAGATTGAAGGCAGGAGGAGAAGGGGAGGACAGAGGATGAGATGGTTGGATGGCATCACCAACTCAATAGACATGAGTTTGAGCAAGCTCCGGGGGATGGTGAAGGTCAGGGAAACCTGGCGTGCTGAAGTCCATGGGGTCGCAAAGAATCAGACTGAGCGACTGAACAACAACAACAAACTAATGCCCAGATAATTTTGAATTTCAGATAAACAAGGAATGACGTTTTTTAAGTACAAATATTTCCCAAATATTTCAGGGGATATACTTATACAAAAATGATTCTTTGTTTATCTGAAACTCAAATTTAATTGGGAGTCCGATATTCTTTCTGGCAATCTAACAGTGTTGATACTGTCTGTTGGTAGCTTGGGATTTCTTTTCACATTTATGACTCCTTGATAACACTAGACAAAAGTAATTATTATTGAAAATAGAAAAATAAATATTGTAACCATAAAGGAAAGTTATGACCAACCTAAATAGCATATTCAAAAGCAGAGACATTACTTTGCCAAAAAAGGTTCGTCTAGTAAAGGCTATGGTTTTTCCTGTGGTCATGTATGGATGTGAGAGTTGGACTGTGAAGAAGGCTGAGCGCCGAAGAATTGAGGCTTTTGAAGTGTGGTGTTGGAGAAGACTCTTGAGAGTCCCTTGGACTGCAAGGAGATCCAACCAGTCCATTCTGAAGGAGATCAGCCCTGGGATTTCTTTGGAAGGAATGATGCTAAAGCTGAAACTCCAGTACTTTGGCCACCTCATGCGAAGAGTAGACTCATTGGAAAAGACTCTGATGCTGGGAGGGATTGGGGGCAGGAGGAGAAGGGGACAACAGAGGATGAGATGTCTGGATGGCATCACTGACTCGATGGATGTGAGTCTGGGTGAACTCTGGGAGTTGGTGATGGACAGGGAGGCCTGGCGTGCTGCGATTCATGGGGTCACAAAGAGTCGGACACGACTGAGCGACTGATCTGATCTGAAGACCACAGAGAAGAGAGAACAGCAGAGAGTTGTGACAGCATGGCTACTCTCTGCGAGATAGTGTTGGTGGTCATACAAAGAGTAGACTGAGTTTTTGGGTCTTGCTCACAAGACAAATCAGAGAAAGCCACTGAAGCCATTAACCAAGATTTGGAAAGTCTTGGTCTTGTGAAGGTTTGAGACATAAAAAGAAGAGGAATGCCATTAATGGGCTTCCCCTGATGTGGATCTTCTGGAGGAAGTAAAAAAAGGGGACATGAGATAGTTGAGAAGAGGGCAGATCTAAGTAGAAAAGAACAGACATGGGCATACAGAGGACAGAATGACAAGCTCCTCAGAGTTGTTGTGCAAGGAAGGGGGTCACTTGGATTGGACAGCTGGTTAGAATATATCATGAAGGGCACAAAAATAACATTTATCGAATACCAACTACTAGGTTGTTCTGAGTTGACTAGTGTCCTCCCAAAATTCATGTCCTAGAACTTAGGAATGTGACCTTAATTGAAAATAGGGTCTTTGCAGATATAATCAAGTTAAGATGAAGTCATTCAGAGGTAGAGGGGGCCCTAAGTCCAATGTGACCCATGTCCTTATAAGAGGAAAATTTGGACACAGATATGTAGACACACAGGAAGGATGCCATGTGAAGATGAGGTGGAGAGAGGAGTGATGAGTGTCCTGGCCAAGGGACACCAAGAGTTTCTGGTGACTTCCTGAAGCTACAGAGAGACCAGGGAGGATCCTCCCCAGAGTCTTTGGAGAGAGCACAGCCTGGCTTAACCAACATCTTGATTTCAGATTTTTAGCTTCCAGAATTGTGAATTTCTGTTGTTAATAGCCATCTAGATTGGGGTGATTTTGTTATGGCAGCCCTAGGAGTCTAATAAAAGTGTATACCTCATTCTATGTCGTTACTGCCTTCTACACAAATAAAAAGGGCAAAAGTCGTTGAGGAAAACTGGAGAGGAAAGACAATTCACCACATGTTTCCTACTTTAATTAGCTTGGAAAGCAGACTCGATCACAAAGAAGTGGGGTCTGCAAACTTCCTGTAAAGGCTCTGATAGTAAATGTCTTAGGCTTTGCTGGCCATGGGTTCTCTCTGGTTCGCTCTCTGGCAGCTATTCAGTGCTGCCATTGTAGACTGAAAGAAGTGTAGACAATACACAAGCAAATAGGCATGAAGAGACCCCAGTAAAATTTTATTTACCAAAATAGGCAGTGGGCTGGTGGGCTAGATTTGGCCCCTGGGCTATAGTTTGCCCAACTCTGACAAAAGGTCCGGCCTTTGGAGATTCCCACCTTGCCTTGTGGATATGTGGAAATTTATAGCTATCCAAGTGAAGTAAAACTCGACTTGTGTGTGTGTGTGTGATTTCTCATAGACCTGGTGGGACTAAAAATCATGGAACTAATATTTTTTCAGGCAAAGTGACTTCTCGGTGAACATGTTTTTCAAAGTGAGGCTCTTGTGCACAGGCAACACCTCTCAAGGTGCCATGGAGAACTTGACTTTTACCAACACTCTTAGAGCCAGAATTTGAGTCACCCAAGGAGAGAACATTCGTTGTTTTCATTGCTGAACCTCGCTTTAAATCCTGCATCCTCGATTTAAATCCTCTAGTTTGATCATTCATCTGGTTTGCTAGGCTTGATTCTGAGCAACTTTTTGACTCATTCCAAAAGTCAGATCCACCGTCAAAAAAGGTAAAAAAGTTGTTACTATTGGGGGCTTCCAAAGAATTTGCAGAAGGCTCTGACAAGTAGTCCCAGTGAAGAGTTCCCAGCCCTTTTGTTCTGGCAGTGCTAGTAGGGTAACGCTCAGCATCCCAGAGCATCCCTGGGAAAAGGATGGAGTCCCAGCTCCTGTGTAAGTGGAGCTGGACTTATTAAAAGGTCGTTTTCATCACTGTCTTAGGCTCACTTCATTCACTGGCCCAAAAGTGGGGTACAGATATATGCATGCTCAGGCAATATGGGCGTTTACACACTCCAGAGACTCAAGGACACCAGCCACATTTACCCACATGACCACCACCGTTCCTTCCCAGCCAGGTATTCAACACCTCTAAGAAGCAATTTCTCCTTGGGGAGCTTTTCCTAAAACACCAGCAACTTCCAGGCCTCGATCTTGTCTTGGCAGAGGAACTGCTGTACACATCACAGTTTATCAGTATTTCTGAGACGAGCTGCTTCCCCTGCCCACTGCTGCAGATGTGGGTCTCAGAGGAGCCCTTCTGGCTGATATTACAGGACATTTCTTACCCTCTCCACTTTAGAGTGTTAGTTTCCTACTCACTGCAGCATCCCTCCTCTTCAGAGGGATGCTGGCTGTGTGAGAGCTGTAGCACCTGAGACTCACTTGAGGCTGTCAGATGTGATTTCACCTCATCTTCTGAGGCATTGGAGGGAAAAATGCTGGGTTTTATTTGAAAATTGAGTCTCACTTGGTTGCAGGAAGTGGTCTTCAGACCATCTGTCCACTTCCTCTAATTTTTAAAATTTAAATGCAGTGTAATGTGTTATTAATTATATTATAATATATATTATGTGAAATTATATATTATTTTAATTATACTGATTCTGGTGATGATTTGATTTTCAAGACCTTCAAGGGGGCATCTCCTTTCTATGTGGAGGAGAAGAGCATCTTCGATTTGTACAAATAAAGTATTTCTCAGTAATAAGCACTATGACCACAATGATATCTGCAGACAGCTTAGTTTTACCCAGCTTCTGAGCCAACCCCCAAGTGTCCACAGAAAGGTAGCATGTTAATTAAATCATTTGTTAGTGTTTAGAATCATATTTTGGAGAAGGAAATAGCAACCCACTCCAGTATTCTTGCCTGGAGAATCCCATGAACAGAGGAGCCTGGTGGGCTACTGTTCATGGGGTCACAAAGAGTTGGACACGAATAAGTGACTAAGCATAGTACACAGAATCATATTTATCTGCTAGAGAAGTAACAGCATTTATGCTTCTTTTACCTGTAGATCAATTTGAACTGTGCTTCTGCAGGCTGAATGCTACAACACCTTCAACACGTTGGAGCATGTTGTTTGATGAAATATACTTCTATTTTATCCAAGAATCAGCCTGACCAGGTAAAGAAAAAATATAAGTAATTTTTTTTTTCTTTTTAGAACAATTAGATTTATGTACTGTTACTGCTAAATACTGGAGAAGGCAATGGCACCCCACTCCAATACTCTTGCCTGGAAAATCTCATGGACAGAGGAGCCTGGTAGGCTGCAGTCCATGGGGTTGCTAAGAGTCAGACATGACTGAGCGACTTGACTTTCACTTTTCACTTTCATGCATTGGAGAAGGAAATGGCAACCCACTCCAATGTTCTTGCCTTAAATACATAGGATTATTACAAGAATGAAAACAGTGGTAATTCTGGTAGAACTGAAGCAAGGAACTGTGTACACCTTCGTTTTGTAGAGGCGTTTTGTAGAGGACTAGAAAAAAAGCAGTGTGTTGCCAGGGAGTAAGTGGAAGTTCCGCTGGTTAGCATTTGAGTGGCAGAGCTAAAAGGCAACCTCGAGGGTCTCATCACAGAATCATATGTTTACATGGAGTGGAAAGGTCCTCCAACCCAGGGCCCATGAGGAGTGTGAGGCCTCTCTGCTCCCCACTGACCTGACCTTGAGAAAGCAGAACCGATCTTCTCTGTGATATGAGCTTCCAGCCAATTCCACCGTTGTCCATTCTTATGTTACTCAGGTTTACTCAGCAAGGCATTTAGATGGTCACCTGACTGAATAACCAATCTCATCCCCCATAGGCTAGTTCACTTGGTAGTGCTTATAATGCTCACCTCCTAATGATCTAAGGCAGGGGCCAGTGAATTTTCTATGCAGATATCCAGATAATAAGCCTTGTTGGCTATGCAGTCTCTGTCACAACTGCTCAACACTACCACCATATATGTACAGTATACATAGCCATGGACAATACAGACAGACAGGGCTGTGTTCCAATGAAACTTTATTTACCAAAACAGGCAACAAGTAGATTTGGCCTGCAGACCATAGTTTGCTGACGCCTGGTCTATGGAGGCAAAAGGATTCTATTCTTAGGCATTTACAAATCTTATATTTAGAGATTTAACCTTGAACAATACAAAGATCATTAAATTAGGAATTAGGAGACATGGGCTGTACTTTCAGTTTTGCCATGGCTTAGGGTAATTTGTTTAACTTCTCATGCTTATATTTCCTCATCACAAAATGAGGGGCTCAGGTTAAATGATCTTTAAGGTTCCTTGCCGTTGGAAAATTCTGATGTCCTCTAAGCACTGGTAGTTCTAAATTACGGGCTCCAAGGAATATCCCTCCCCATATCTTTAATTGTTGTGCAAGGTTTTTAACTGCAAAGGTGACATTTTGGGATGGGGTCTGGCGGAAAGAGACTTGTTGGCTGGTGCCTGTTTGCTGTTCCAATGGTTTGCTTCCTAAATCCGATGCTAGATTGCCTTGGTCTGGAGCTTCATTTATTCTCTCAGCAAATCTCATATTTGAAATGCTCTCTATTGGCACCATTTTTCTTTGCCATCAACGGCAGAATGAGGCACTGCTACGTCTCCTCCTTTTGTTTGTTCTATTGCCCCCAAGAGTGAGCTCTTACCTTGTTTGCTGTTGCATTTTTCATTTGAGTGATTCCTCTTCCCAGTGGATGGGGATAGTCTATACTTCATGCTGTCCCCATTTTGCAGATGAGGAAGCTGAGGTCCAGAGAGAGCAATGACTTTCACAGGTTCACTCAGCTAGAAAGTGGCAAATCCAGAATTCCAAGTCCTGACTTCCAGCTCTGTCTTGAGAGTTGACAGATTTTTTTTTTTTAAACTTTGTGAGGTTTGTTCAAAGTAAAGTGAATCGTTCTTTGAGGGAAGTTTTCACAAAGGTGCCAGTGGCTCTTGGCCATTTTGCCTCAATGGGGCCTCTGCCTTAGAAAGAGCTCTTTCTTGCCTGCCAGGGCATGTAGGCTATTACTTCCTTCCGGGAGAACTGGAAAACTTGGGCAACTGGAAAGGGTGTTTTATTTTTTTCTTCTTACTTATTTATTTTAAAAATATAAAACATCAGAATATGTAAAATGGCAGCTGCCAGAAATATTGTCCTTGTCTCTCTCCAAGTGCCAGTAAAAAAATATGATGCTATCTTCTGCTGCAATGGGCTTTCCTGGGATTGGAGCAGCTATGGTCCTAATCCATGAACTATTCATCACGGTGGCATTGGCAAATGCTTGCTTGCAGTAACTTCCCCCTAGTGAATCTCTTGCATTTCCACAGCTAATGGTTAAACAGGACTTGAACCAATATTTGCATCTCTCCAGCCTCTGGCAATCTGATTATTAGTGCAATAAATATACAACATTTAATAACTCTTCACTTTTCCACTTTGAAACCATTAGTTGTCTCCAGGTTGACTATGAAGAACTTCAAATTCAATTCATTAACATTTCCTTAAATAGACCTCTTAGCAGCGCAGGTCTGGCTTTCCCATTATGTACTGTCACTAATAATGGTTTTTACTTCTAACCTATTATTAATTAAAAAATAAAAAAGAGCCCTCCACTCTCTCCATTTCTGAATAAGGTTTAGATCCTCTCTGCGTGAACTGCAAAGAGGCCTTCAGAGAGTGGCTTGTAGTGTCTGATAATTGCTATCAAGGTAAATAATTTAGCTGGTCAGACAGAGTGCACTTCTCTTTGCTTCGAGTAGACGGCTTCAGTCTTGGCCAGCCGGGCAAACTAGACCCAAGGCAAAGAGACTCAGAGTTGCATGAAACTTGCATTAAGAGGCAACAGGAAAAGGCAGCTTTGCTCAGGGATATCATGGTGACCCCTGAAGCTTGCTGTGAGCTAAGACACTGCTATCCTTCCCACATCGGCAGCCAGACAGGGACGTCCGGACCACCGGAGCCCTCGCAGACAGAGGCATCTTTCTCCAAAGGCTTTCACGATTTTGCCATGAAGGACAAATGAACAGGCACAGATCCTCTGGATGCCCTAATCTTTTCTTTCCCTACTTCAAAGCCTCCTGTGTTGCCTCCGAGCCTGTAATTACCCTGGAGGTATTTTAGATTTGAAGTGACACCAGCAAAATTGCACTTCCTGATCATGGGAGTCCACAGTTGTGTTTAATCAATTATGAAGCTGGTCACAAGATGGAGTTTTTCAGCCATAACTATTAAAGGGGAATCATGATCTAGCCCAACTTCTTGTGCTCAGGGTAAGGGACCCGCAATCTGAAATTAAAGAAACACTAGCCACTCGATGTGGTTTAATTTAGTCTCTGCCTCCTTAATTAAAAGCATACCATTACCCACCCACATAACAAACTGACACTTTTATGCCAGACTGTAACTCAAAAAAAAAAAAAAAAAAGAAAACTGCTAAAGTTAGGTGGAGCTAAGACACTGATTTTAAGACACCAGTGGAGGCTCCAGAACACCACAATAGAATCTAGATTTATTTAAACTGGAAGCTTTAAACAAGCTTAGAGGCTATTTGAGAATTGGTTCTCCATCTGTCTCTCCCTGTACTCCTCATCCCCCTCGGCCTTGTCTTTAGCTGTCTGTCTGTCTGTCTTGCCTGTCCGGAGCTGTCTGTCTCTCTCTGTCTTTCTCTTTCTGCCTGCCTGTCTCTGTCTCTCTCTGTTTGTCTCTCTTTATCTCTGCCTCTGTGTGTCTCTCCCTCCTTCTCTCTCTGTCCCTGCCTCTCTCTGTGTCTGTCTCTCTCACTCCCTCTTTTTGTCTCTGTCTCTCTCTTGGTATCTGTCTCTCTCTTGCACAGCCCCATGCACACATGTATCCCAATCAGAAACACACCTTTGGGTATTTGCCATCAGCAGTCCAGAAAGGGAAGAAATAGTTCCTTTCTTGGATGTTCATTTTGGAGACATGTGTGTCTGTGTGGTCAGGCCTGGGGAGTTACAGGGGAAAGAAATTGAGACCAACCCTCAAGGCCTTGCATCCCCATAATCCCAGCCCTATAGCCACAAGCCTGGAGAGTCCTGGCCTGGAGAAGCTGGCCTTGGTGGGCTCAGGACCACACAAGCGCACCGTGTGTCTGTGACAAAGCCCCACTTGCCGGTTCTGCTCAGAGCCATCTGCGTGCTTTCTGAGGCTTAAGTTGTTGACAAGGACGCCAACTCCAGATGCTCAGATGGGCCCAGTTGGGCTGCTCCCTGCTCAGATCTCTTGCCATGCTTCCCGTTGTGGTGCTAGAGCCCTAAAGCTGGTGGCAGCCAGACCACCTGCCTTGGCCAGCAACCTTGCCTCACTTTCTTCTGTCCGTTGTCCCACCCTACCTGCCTCATTCCTCAATGGCATATTGTTTTTGTACTTTGAGAGGTCATGTGGCCTAGTGGTTCAGAACACAAATAGTCACACTGTAGTGTTCAAATTCTGGCTCTGCGTGTCCCTAGCTATGTGATTGCATCTGAAAGATGAGGATGTTAAGAGTAACGATTTCCGATGTTTTTCTGAGGATCCAAGGAGTTAATTCAGGTTAAATACTTAGAATAGCATGTAACAAACCTGATATGTTATTAACTTTTCAAATTGGATGCTGCTTCCCATTTTCCTATCTTTGAATGAATCATGACAGGCAAGAATATAAAATGTAGCATTTCAGAGCTGAAAGATCTTTGTGCTTGATCAGCCAGACCCGCTCAGTTTTTAAATGAAGAAACTGAGGTCTAGTAAGAGAAAGTAACCAATGTATTAAACAGATTGAGTGGTGGAGTGGATTCTGCTTAATCCAGTGCTCTTTCAAACATGCTCTTTGCAAATATTTCTCCTTCTTCCTGATGAGAGCTCTCTGGGACTTGGGATTGCTAGAAGGAGCAGCAGCTCTGAGTACAGGGTTTAATATTAAAGCCTTGCTGACCAGCCTCAGATTCATATAGGCAGTCAGTATTCTCTTTGGAAGGACTTGAAGGATGCTTCAGAGACCCTAAATATTAATAGCTCCCCTGTTGCTGCTAGCCATTCTACCCTCCTGTCTTGGCACAGGATTTGCTCTGTGACCTTAGGTCTTAATTTCCTCTTCTGCTCAAAGAGAGAGGGGTTTCTGTGCTCTCTTCTAACTGTAAAGTTATATGAACATATTAATAAAATACAATAGACTATAAGAATATGTGTGCATTGGATGATATGTTATTGGTTTGTGATGTCTCCTGTAAGTTCTCTGAGTTAATATTGTTTGTAAAGTAATGGGGATGATTTCTGGGTAAGTCTGGACATTCTGTTCATTAATCTCACTTAGAGATAAGACTATATTAAAGACTCAATGCAGGAGACACAAGAGATGCAGGTTCAATCCCTGGGTTGGGAAGATCCCCTGGAGTAAGAAATGACAACCTGCTCCAGTATTCTTGCCTGGAAAATTCCATGGACAGAGGAGCCTGGCAGGTTACAGTCCATGGAGTTGCAAAGAGCTGGACATGACTGAGCAACTAACACACACCTATATACACATACACAGAGTCCTAAAAATAAAAAAAGAGTCCTTATGTATAACATTTGTTTGGATTAAGTTGTATACCATGAGCAGAAGAATGTGTATCATATCTCTTTTACCCTAAAAAGGACAGTCTATGACATGGGTATTTCTGAACCCAAACTCCAGATTCTAATGGGGTCCCACTGTCATGACCTTCATGTCATGATCTGGAAAACATAATCTCATATTCTCTGTAACTAAGACCATCACTTCTTGGCTCCATGAAGCAAACCGATAGTTTTAAATCCATTTTAGATAACAGATCTCTGAAAATTGAATACAAGCAATGACTCTTTTCTCCTAAAATACACATACATGTTAAATATGGCAAACAGTACAGGGAGCTCCTTAGACCTTCCAGAGACCTTAAATTCCAGATCAAGAACCTCTGTTGTGCAGTTACAAATATATTGATGGGAAAAGGAAAAAAAAGTCAGCTATTTGCTTAGAGATATTTTAAGGGGAAAAAAAAGGTACCTAAAATCAAGCACTTATTATAGTTTTCAGATTCTAAGAAGTCAGAAAGTAGCTAAGTCTCTTATATCCACAAAAGTAGACCTCTCTTATTCACTGCTAACATGAAGGTACAACAGAACGCCACTGTTGAGTCTCTGCTGGACGTTCTGAGAAGCTGCCAACTTCAGGCTCCTCTTGATTTGGGGAAAACTGTCCATTCTGGGGGGACATATGGAAAATCAATGGGGAGACCTAGGAAGCTGTTGAGAGGTCACACAAATCTAGCATTCGCTCATTTTCCCAGGATGGAGAATCTTTGTGCAGGCAGAGATCACCATGTGGCACATAGCTTGCTAAGCAGAACTCCTTGGGGAATGCTGCAGATTTGCCTCCGGAGACATTGCTCTCTTCTCCATCCCCCATCAACTGAGAACTTCCAGAGGAGTACCAGAATAAGAGGGAGTAGGAGAGATACATTGCTCTGTAGCTTTGGAGTTTTCTCTGTCCTTTGCTTTTGAATTTTTTGATTGTTGACCGTTGGCTAGTACCATATGGCTCTCTGTTGTTTTTATCCGTGTCTCCTCTCCAGCTCCCCACACAGTGTTGGGACTGTTTGCAAGGCTCCTTTCCATCAGTCCGCCCAGCAGCATATGACATCTTGGGGATTTGCATTTTTTAGTTTAATCATTAGCTTAATGTTTGGGGGACATTAGTCATAGGAAGTTAGTTTCATTCATCCAGATGCATTTTTGAAAGTTACAGCTCTTCCCTCTCCACCCTAATGCCCCCCTTGAGCATGCCTTCTCCCATTTCCTTTAAAAAACACTGTGTTCTTCTGGAACTCTCAAATGAAGATTTCAAAGTTGGAAGGTATTATTAATTCAGAAAATACATTTAAACCTTCCAGAGGAGCTGAGCCTGGCTGGAGTTGTGGAGGAACTGTGTTGGTGTATGGTCAGGAAATGACTTAAACCTGATCTTCAAGGGCCTGAAATTGCTCCCCTGAAAAAAGAGGAGGCATTTCTCTTGCCTACAACCCTCTGGAGAGACCTGAGTCCAGTGTTTGCATCTCTTTCATTGCTAATGAATGAATGAGTTTTCTCCCTAGGCTTCTGGCCAATAGAACTGGGAACCATTCTTGGAAGCTAGGCTGCTTTTGGAGTTCTTGGGCTTTGTAAGTTGCTAGACAGATGGCTCTGGAGGGGGATGGTGGAGCTTGACATGGACTTTGGAAATGTTGACTTTAGATAGAAGGGAGGAAATATTTTTCTAAGTGAGCAAATAACATGTACAGAAGTGTGGAAGCAGGTATCATAATGAATATTCTGGGCCTCATGAGTGCATCCATCTGAACATAAGCAGGGAATCAAAGTTGCTGAGCTTAAATACGGCAGACTAGAGCATGGGTAGAAGTCTTTCTTCCCATGTTCTTTAGAGTTTAGTTTAAATCTATGGGTAACCTAGTGCCATTGAAAGCCTGTGAGTTTAAGGATCAGAGAGTGTTAGAACTGTGAATTAGGTAGTGATAATTCCATAGCTGGTCTCATGGGAGTGCCTTTTGGGGCTTTCTTTCTCAAAGGCTAATGATAATGATATTTTTCTTGATAATGGAATTGTCATGCTCTTAGAGTTGCCCTTCTTCATATATCTAAGGACACCCTTTCAATTTAAATATGGTTTAAGAAATCTTCCAGTAACCCTCCCATCTCTGAGTCTAGCTGTTAGTCTGCTCTTGTCCAAGCACAAAGCCTTCACAGGACTGACCTTGGAAGACATTAATCCACTTAAGTGCCCTGGGCATGGTCCAGAGAAGACATTCTTCTGCATCCTGCATCCCCTTCTGGGCCACAGACTCATGCTGTCATGTCTCCCACAAGCCCTATATTCTCCCCTTTCTCTCCCTGCCTTACTCTTAATCTGACCATTTTCCACTAACCACCTCCCCCAACAGGAAAAATAGTCTTTGCTCGTTCAAGGGATTGTAAAAGTAAACTTCTCCTTATAGCTTACCTGCTCAAGGTCCCCACCTCAACCCTTTTAGCTCTCATTATCACCCTATTTCATTGATTCCTCCACTTTCTCTCTGTCACTTCCACATACCATGTACCTAGCTTATTATACTTACAGTCTTATAAATATCCTTACACTCTTTCTTTTCCACTTGGAAGGGAAACATAGAGTCAAGAAGAGCCCAACAACCTATTATATTTGTGCCTATAATTAAATAGCAAAACATTTTCTGGGGGGAGAGAGAGAGACAGAGAGACACACAGGCAGAGAGAGGAAGAGAGACAACGAGACACAGAGAGAAAGGGAAAGAGAGAGAGGGAGAGAAAGAGAGATGAAGGAAAGTGAGAGGAGGAAGGGAAGGTAGGGGGAAGAGGAAGTTGTCACATAACCACAGGGCATCCCCACTATAAACTGACCTTCACAGCTACCAGCTGGGCTCTCAGCATTGCCTCTCCTTGTCCCTGCATCTCTCCGGTAGACTTGCTTTCTTACACGTCGCATCACATGCACCCTCTTCTCTTTTCTCCTATCATCTCTGTCTCTCACATCAGTGGTCTACCAGGCTCCATAATATGTCGATAAAGGATTTTTCTCTAAATTTGTTTAAACATAATTTTATTTATTTTGGTCTAAGCTATACATTCAAAGTTTTCAAAATTCAAAAGATACAAAAGTCACCATTCTACCCCAGTTCTCCATACTTCTCAGTTTTCTTTCTTGTGGGCACCAATGTTCTCAGTGTGTATGCTCCAGAGACAATTTGTGTGTATATATATATATATATATATATACATACACATATACATGCACATGTATGCAATTTATGCACTGTGTAAAAGCAGATATACATGTATATTTGAAAATATGGTATATTTTGGAATATATCAGGCTTCTCTGTCCATAGGATTCTTTAGGCAAGAATACTGGAGTGGATTTTCATGCCCTCCTCCAGGGGATCTTCCCAACCAAGAGATCAAACCTGCATCTCTTATGTGTCCTGCATTGGCAGGCAGGTTCTTTACCAGTAGCGCCATCTGGGAAGCCCGCTCCATTGGATAGATGTACTTTAACTTATTTAATCGTCTACTATTGATGGATAGTTAGGTTATTTACAAGTTTGTTATTACAAATTATGTTAGAATGAATACATTTATACTTACATCGTTTTGCATGTGTGTTGGTATATTTGTAAGATCAGTTCCTAAAGTATTATGGGTGGGTCAAAGGGTGTATCATTTTCACTTCTGATAGGTATTGTTAGGTTGCTCTCCATAGCGATTGCTCCAGTGTGCTCTCCCTTCATCAATGCGTAAGAAGGCTGGTATCTCCCAGCTCACCACTGCAGCATGCGACTCATCTCTTTTCTCTCTGCTAATCTGAAAAATGGGACAAGTTTCTCATTATGGTTTTAATTTGCATTTCCACAGAAGAAAGTGAAGGCATTAAATAAAACTTCTTTACTCTGTTTCCACCATAACCACAAATGTCTGATTTCACTTTTGTCTCTTCTAACTCTCATCCATGGCATTGAAAACCCTCCTCAGTCAAATCACTGGTCCTTCCACGTACATTTAGATATCATCCCTTTTTAATTCTAAGACAGTAATTTTCATTGGTGAGCCTCATTTCTTCTGCTTCTTCTTCACCTTTTCCTCCTACATTCTTTCCAATGACTGTCAAACAATCATTAGTACTCCCACTCTTAACATCTCTTCCCTGACTCCATCACCTCCCTCTAGTTACTACTCTTAACACTTAAAAAAAAAATTAATTTATTTATTTTAATTGGAGGATAATTACTTTACAATATTGTGGTGGTTTTTGCCATACATCAACATGAATCAGCCATGGGTACACACGTGTCCCCCTCATCCTGAAACCCCCACCAACCTTCCTCCCCACCCCATCCCTCGGGGTGGTCCCAGAGCACCGGCTTTGAGTGTCCTGCTTCATGCATCGAGCTTGCACTGGTGATCTATTTTACATAGTAATATACATGTTTCAAAGCTATTCCCACCCTCATCTTCTCCCACAGAGTTTTTGTACAAGTGCTTCTTCTTCCTCTTCCTCACCTCACAGTTGTTCTTTAGTCTTCTTTTTTCTCTACCACTCCTGAATGTTCTTGCAGAAGTCACCAATAACTTGCATGTTGTTAACTGTTCAGTTTTCATCTTTATCGATCTATTCTTAGTAGCATTTGTCAGAGTTGACTTCTTCCTTCTTCTGAAACACTTTCTTCCATTGTTATTCATGACCACCTACTCCCTGGTTTCTCGTATACACTGCTGATCATTCCTCTGGACCTCCTTTGCTTATCTTTCCTTACCTGGTCCTAGTTGTCATCCCCAAGGTCCTGATATCCCTTTCTTCTTGCTTTTTATTCTCTCCCATAGAGAACTACTTCTGGTGGTTTAGACGCTAATAGCTCCCAATGTCCCCCCCCCCCCCCCCCCCCACAATCACACATTTAACTGTAAATAAATCAAGTTTATTTACAAGAGGGTATTCCTTTTTGGGTCACCTCCTGCATCTTCTGAGTCCTAGACCTGTATGTACAGCTATCTACTCTACATCTTTAGGTGAATAACTCACTTGCATTTTCAGTTTAAGATGTCCAGAACTGAAATCTCTGCCTCCCCAGCACCCAAACATGCCTCTTCTCTAGGAAATCCCATCTGTGTAAGTGACACCTTCAGCTGTATGGTTGTACCTTTCACCAATTTAGGCATTATCCTGGAAAACTCCCACAGCTCCCATATCACATGTAGCAACATTTCTGTTCTTTTATCTTTAACATATATCTTGATTCTATCAACTTTTCCCATCTCTAATGATTCTGCCTTTACCAAAGCTACAACATCTCTTTCCTGGACCACCATGATAGTGTCTGAATCATGTCTTTGTTTTCACCCATACCTACTATATACTACCTAGTATATAACCTACTATAGTCTGTTCCCATGAAGCAGCCAAAGTTTCTAAGCATACCAACTGGGTATTGTTACTTTCCTCCTTCAGACCTTTTATAGGCTTTGCATCATACTGACAGTAAAATCCAAACTCCCCATCATGGTGTAACTGGGACTATTAGTAACCTTCATGAAATCCATGTCCCCCACTGTTTCCTGACCAACAGAATCTGCCTGATTCCATTTCCCTGCCTCTCTTGTAAGCAGATATCTATATCTGGCCAAAGATATGAGTGGAAATGTTTTCTGGGAGCTCTGGGAAGGATCTTTTAAAGAAGCAAACTTAGGGCACCCCTTTGGCCTGCCCTCCATACCTCCTTCCTATTGCCTGTACCTATGTGATAGCTGGAACTCCAGAAGCCTTCTTGGAGCAGAAGAGGACCTGTCAGACAGAAGCCACATGCTTGATGGCAGAGTAGAAAGATAGAAGGAAGCCTAGTCCTGAAAGCCACAAACCTGTGACACCAGCCCTGAACTGCTTATCTGTGGATTTTCTTGAAGTGTGAGAGAAATATACTTCTGTTTTCTTTGTGCCACTGTTATTCTGTTTCGGTCATATGCAGCTGAACTTACTGTTAACTGATACATATGGCTCGTAAGGCCCTGCATGATGATCTGGCCCCAGCTCCTCTCTCTGACCTTGTCTTGTGCGCCTGTCCCCGCCCTGGATCACTGTCTTTTCCCTGCACTGGTCTGCTGTCAGTTTCTTGAACCCCTTCCCACCTCAGGGCCTTCCCTCCTGTCGTCCTCTGCCTGGAATTCTCTTCTCCTTCTTTGCCTGGCTAACTCCTGTCATTTTTCAGATCCAAGTTTAAAATGTCATTTACTTGCAGAGAACTTCTCTGATTCTCTGATCTAAATTGTATTTCTGTATCTCTTACACTTCTCTGGTTTTTTCCTTCACAATGCTGATTACACTTTGAAATGACATATTTATTTGTGATTGTTTTTTTTTAATGTCTGTCTCTCCACCATGGTAAAAATCCTGTCTGTCTGCTCATCACCTATACCCTAGAACCTAATTCTAGACCAGGCATGTCCTCAGATGGTAAACAAACGAATGGAAGAAAATATGAAGTATGGTTTAGAGAGTGGGGTCAGGAGTCTAAGAGTCCTGGGTTTTAACCCCAACTCTTACTAGCTGTGTGACTTAACCAAGTTACTTAACCTTTTAAAGCCTCATTTTACTGATCTTTAAATGAGGCTAATAGTAGAACATTCCTGAGGGGATTGTGGTGAAGATTAAATGACCAAATAAAATGAAAGAATTCAACATAGTGCCCTTCACAGAGGAAATTCTCAGGATACACAGCTATTATTAATGAATAAATGAAGAAATCAAAGAAGAAACCCAAGGTCGTTTTGGCAGCCTGTTGTCTGACCCAGGAAAGAGACTTCAACAATGGCCTTTATTTGCTGAGGTCACAATGCCTTCAGCCAAAGGATTGTGGGAATATTGTTTGCCATGGACATTTTGAATGTCCACCTTGACACTTCTTTAGGGACAACTCAGTGCCGCTGCTCCACACTACCACCTTTGAACATTGGTGGTTGTTTATGGCACACTGCCTCATTCTCTTGTGTACCACAAGGTGCCAGACCCATTTCCCTTCAAGCCCATGTCTCACCTGTCCCTGGGAGTGCCAGGCTCCCCTGGGCTGGACCATGTTTTATGTGCCTTCCCTCCCAAAGTCCTCCCCTGACCCATGAGCCAAATCCTTCAAAAAGTGAGATTTCAGTCTTTATTATCAAACAGGAGTGAGAACCAGAACACCAAGAAGTGAAGAATGTGGGAAGGGAAGGCGTGGTTGGCTTCCCGTGTGTGAAATCACTCCTTACCAATTACTTCAAACCCTTGCAAGATTTGGAGAAACCACCTCAGAGTTTGTTTTGGTTCTGTTAGGGAAACTCCAAAGCCTTGGTTTTGGAAAGGCTTCAAACATTCTCCAGACGAGCTGTCTTTCCATTTATAAGACACTCCAAAGTCCTGTATTTAGTAAGAGAGGAGCAGGACACACACACACTCCCTCTCCCTCCCTCTCTCTCTCTCATATAAAACAAGCCACTCTGGGTTCTCCGTAATCCTGGCTTGAACATTCAAGAGAATACTTGAATAATACTTACCTACCTCACTGGGGTGTTGTTATCGATTAATTAGTTAATGTTTGTAAAGCACTTTGCAGATGTAAAGTGCTTGTATAAGTGCTAAGTATTCTTATTATTAAGCAGAAGTTCTGTGGTTTGGCTGAAAATATTTTTTTTGCAATCACACATTTAACTGTAAATAAATCAAGTTTATTTACAAGAGGGTTTTCCTTTTTGGGTCACCTCCCGGTTATTATCACTGAACTAATCTCTTTTATTTTCCTTTAGGTTTCTAATAGAGCTGACTCATCTTGAAAACCTCTGTCCCTGAGAGAATTTCAATAATACCCTAGGAAAATAAATTCCTGTGGACAGTGCCTGTTTTCTCAGAAGTAAGGTTGAGAGTATATTTCCTTAGTAAAGACTCTATATCTATGCAGTATCTAAGACTTTCTCTGTAGAGTTCTAATTTAGTTCTAAATTGAAAAAAAAAATGCAGCCAGAACAGTGCCCTGTGAAATAGGTCATGAGAATAAATTTGCTCAATTTGATGATGATAATACAGGAATAATAATAAGGATTTGGAAGTATTTTATTTTTTCTTTCTTCACTTCCCAGTCTTCAATCTATCTTTGGTTTTGGAGGCATGTAAGGAAAGTGGGGGGAGGAGACTGAGGAAGAAGCAAGTGGCTCCTAAGACACAACAATGCACAAACTGTCCAATGGAAGAGCAGCCTTAACGAAGTAGGACACCGTCTAAGAGCTGCAAGTCAAGTTCTTTCTTCCAGTGCCTTAGGCAATTCCATGAAAGTCACACTGGAACTTTAAGGAACCCTGTAGACTATAAATCAACAAGGGATATGACACTGGGGAAAGGGGTGAAACAGAAGAAATCAGACAATGAAGCCTGCCCTTCGCTTACTAAAAAGCACACAGTGTTTTTTTAAATTTATGAATTTAGTTAGTTATTTTTGGCTCTGCTAGGTCTTTGTTGCTGTCTGTCAACTTTCTCTAGTTGCAGCAAGTAGATGTTGTGGTGCTCGGGCTTCTCATTGAGGTGGCCTCTCTTGTTGTGGAGCACCGGCTCTAGGGTGCACGGGCTTCAGTAATTGTGGTGAATTGGCTTAATTGCTCCAAGACATGTGGGATCTTTCCAACCAGGGATTGAACTGGTGTCCCTTGCATTGGAAGGTGGATTCTTAACCAGTTGATCACCAGGAAAGCCCCCACGCTGTGTTTTTGATGGACCATATTCTTCAGCATATTTGTGTATGAGTTGTGTGTGTGTGTTTATCACAGTATGGTTGGACAGTGGCTCTTTTTAGCAGAGGCTTATGCATTGTTCAGATAATGGATCAATACCCTGCAAGGGTTACATCCTTACTGTGTAATTCTAGGGTGGGTGGGAGCAATCAAGTTGAATTACTGACTTTGTGAGGAAATGAAAAGTCAAACTGCTGACCATGTGTATTTTATATTATTTAATTAAAAGTAGATAACAGTAGTTGAATGAACTACAAATCAGATAAAAATGGCAGTATTTTCTCATATTTAACAAATATTTGACTTGTGGTTGTGTGACAATTCACCAGAACGGGTCTATGATGTCTCCAAAGAGAAAATCAGAAGTGTAATTAAAAAATACTGCAGGGAGAGGCAATATTAACTCCACCCCTGAGCAAAGCTAATCACAACTACAGTGCCATCACTGTTTCCTATTTAATGAGAATCTCCTCTGCTTCTTTCTTTAACTTGAAATAAGAAAGAAATCATCAGAATTTTTGTTTTAAATATACCATGTACCTTTTATAGAAATAAAGAAAATAGATGGATTATGAATTTTAGGTGTCCATTCCCCATTTATGTATTCATTTTAATGAAGTTTTATCTAATATCCATCAGTCAGTCATTCAAAATTGTATGCCACAACAGAACTGATAGTTTATAGGACTCTCTAGAGATCTTCGGCTTCATCAGATGAGCACTTGTGGAGAATGTCCATCTACTCTTTTTCAGTATCACTGAATCATGCGGAGAATAATCCCAGTGAACTCAATCTCTTCAGCACCCATTCAAACATGTCTGGTACAATCAGAGCTTGGCATCCTTAGACCCTGATACAGGGCCACAGCTGAAGTTTCCAAGTCTCTGACCTTCCCTACCAGGCTCCACTGACTTTCAGACCAAATGAAGAAGACTTTGGTGCATTGTCTGCTTTTGATCTTCAATTAGTGGTTGATTTAGTTACTTCATCAACTTTTATTTAGAGATTTTCATGAAAATCTCTACTGTATCTTGGTTCTTCTTTTGGAGGTTGAGAGCAAAGTACATTAATCTATTCAATGACAAACTATTGATAACTGTTGGATATTTCATTTCCTTTTTCTGTTTTGGACTGAACAAGACTCCAAGATGTTTCTGCATCAGAAGCTAGTCTGATATTGCCAACTAGTCACACTTCCGTTAGTCCTTACAATAAATTTTCTACTCTTTAAATGAAAATTTACATTTCTTATCCTTTTTTGCCCCAAATTAAGAGATTGTTTGACTGATTTTTACTTAAGGGTTCTCCTTGCCGCCAGGATAGAGATCTTGATATTTTATCAATGGAGAAGGTTTTCAATTCATAGGGGAAGGAGAAGTATGGAGGTGGATGATTCTAAGTAGAATATAGCTCATGTTCTTATGTCCTGAGCAAGCCTGATGCCATCCTGCTACCCATGAAAGGTGGGAACCAAGGAAGGAGAGTCCTGGGCCAAATCATCTGGGCAGACTGCTTATCTGGGTCAGCATTAAGATTCAACTGGTTGTTGAAGAGGGTTGGGAAACTGGGGCTGTCAAGTCTGTAGAGCATTTTGCAGATGATAACAGAATGCTAGGGAGAGAGTTACAAACATGGAAGAAGTGGATTGGAGACATGGTTCAGGAGAAAAGTTCAGAACTAAGACAATTTGCTGAGTATGGAAGAGAGAATTCTCTTCATCCCTGAACTACTGCCCAGGGGCATTAAAAGATGGGTCTTAAAGGATTTTCAAAAGGTGTGGCAGGAAGTAGGAGGTTAAAACCAGGTCAGCTGAGTAAGTGCTACTGAGTTTTTCAGTAGGAAATAAATAAAAACTTAGTCTGAAGACAAAGAACAAGGCCAGAATTACTCTGGCTTAGACATTCATGTGCTAACATTTTAGCATCTCTAGCATTGGTTTGCACCTCACAATTGATGGGATCTTGCATTTAATAAAATATGGTCTAGTGTGAATGGCATGAAGGTATGAGAAAGAGATGAATCTGTGACTACAAACAACCTTCAACAGATGTGAGGGGCAAAGATATGTTTTCTTTTGCTTTTTAAGTGGGAATATTGTCAACACAGTCTTTTTGCCTTTTACTGTGGTTTTTCAAATGAAATTTTGGAATGTCTCACTTAGATGCTGAATCTCAGCTTCCTCCTTTTTGATACTGCCACATGTTCCTTCCTTCTTACTTTGAGTCCATTTTGACTTATATTAAGAGAAAAGTGAGGTTGGTAAGAGACTAGGTTAACTGTCGGTCCCTCAGAAAGGCCTTCCCAGACCACCCAACAAATAAACACTCCCCTATTCACTTTCTATGGATCACCTTATTTTATTCCTATCATAGCACTTACACTTTTCTGATAGTTTCCTATTAATTCATTGACTAATTTTGTTTATGGTCCACCTCCTCTGTTAGAATGTAAGCTTCATGAGCATCAGGGTTTTGTTCACTAAGGTGCCCTCTGTGCTCAGGTTGATGTCTGGCACATAGCTGACTCTTTGTTGACATGTGTGGAATGAGTAAATGCATATATGATCTTGAAAGGAGTTGAACTCTCCCCTGTGGAGTTAGGGTTCCCTGGAGTAAATCTAAATATAATGAGCATTATATCCAACTAATGCATTTTGTGGGTTCCTCTACATTTCCCATTTATCTTTTAATGAAGAAAAAATTTAAGAACCATGTGATTGTGGATTGTTAAGACAGCAACCCCTAAAATATAGCTTGAAAATTTCCAGGATCTTAAATTAAAGCTTCCCCATCTCCCTGTCTGGGCTTATGCATGCTGATCCAGCTTCAAATCAGCCAGTATCTATTATTCACCCTAGAATTAAAAAGCAAGAAAACAACCTTTCTTCTTGGAAACAGACATTCAAAAGTTTTGGCCTTGTTATGTTGGCTGTGTCTTAGTGATCCATATTTATATGTTTATAAAGTATCTCTCACATGTTTAAAGTATATTAATTGTTAATATTACATTAGTAGTTATAATTACTAAGGTTTTCACTTCAACAAATTTAAACCAACTGAAAATACTATCAAAAGAAATGAACCTACCTTCACATACACACAATTCTTAAACTAGCTCACTTATTGGATAGAGATGGAGAATTTCTCCATGTTAGGAGAAATTGTGAAAATGGACATGAGTCATGACTAAGTTTTATGGAACTAAGTTAGTCGTGGAACTAAGTTTTATGTTAATCTCTTGAATGAACATCAGTCTCAGAATGAAATTAACCTCTTTGATTTTAGCAGATCAACTCACATCATGTACTCATTCCAAGCTGAAAGCAAAAATATAAACAAAACTTATTAACATCTGAGTGTATTTGATACAGAATCATCCCTGAATCATTAAGGAATACCTCTTGCTAAATTTAAAAACAGTTGGAAAGACAGGTGTATATATATGGAAATAGAGCCTTACTTAATCATATTAGGGCCAACTTCATGCTGACAGGGATCCCTGTCACACTGGGAAGGAAGAATCAAGACAGATATCATCATCATCTTAGTTTGATGATTCCAGGATAAAACTCACTACTCATGTGGATAAGTAGTATGTGTTCATCATTTCTTAATTCCGCAACCCTTGTCCTTATTTATTCTACATAGTGAATGAGCTTGTCTAACCTGTAATGACCCAGGGCTCATTTACTCACCAACCAATCACTGAGCATCTCTTAAAAGGCAGAAACTGGGCTGAGTTCTGGGGATACTAAGAGGGAGACCCTGGTCTTTTCCTTTAACTGCTCAGTCATGTCTCTGGCTTTGTTGACACTATTATGGAAGAGTGTAATTGACAGTGGGGTATCTGAGTCACAAGTCGAAAAAGAGTCATCATATGCCTGGAACATGTCTTATTTTTATATTATTGAAAAATGAAGTATGACCCAACTACCAAATATCTGATAGAAAGTTCCCCTTTTATTTGGATTTTTCATCTTGACTAGACATGACCATTGGGGGTGGAGGTCATTCCTTGGGTATCTATTTTATTTGTTTAGATCTTCAACCCTATAGGGTATGTGGCATACATTATACACATACAACATATAGGTTATGTGTCATTGTCTCCATCTTACCTATGAGGAACCTGAGATTTAGGGACATTGTATTAGAATCCTGTGGCTGCTGTAACAAATTACCACAACCTGGGTGGCTTAAAAGGGCAGAAGCTTATTCTCTTACAGTTTTAGAGGCCCTGCTTCTGAAATCAAAGTATTGGCAGGTCTGTGCTCATTCTAGCAGCTCTAGGGGAACATCTACTTTTTACCTCTTCCATCTTCTGGTGGCTGTTAGCTTCCTCAATTTGTGGCTGCATCATTTCAGTCTCTATCTCTGTGGTCACATTGCCTCTCCTATTCTCTCTGTGTGTGTTTTCTCTTTTGCATGCCTGTTTTTTTCAGGGTTATATAGATTGATAATTTTTTAAATTGGAATATAATTTTTTTCCAATCTTGTGTTGGTTTCCTGCTGTACAGCAACATGGTGAAAGTCGCTCAGTCTTGTCCGACTCTTTGCAACCTCATGGACTATGCACTCCATGGAATTTTCCAGGCCAGAATACTGGAGTGGGTAGACTTTCCCTTCTCCAGGGGATCTTCCCACAACAACATGAATTAGCTATATATATATATTACACATATCCCCTCCCTCTTGAGCCTCCCTTCCATGCCCCCATCCCATCACTCTAGGTCATCACAGAGCCCCCTGTGCTATGCAGCAGCTTCCCACTAGCTATGGTAGTGTATATATCAGTGTTACTGTCTCAATTCGACCCACCCTCTCTGTGTCCACAAGTTTGTTCTCTAGGTCTGGGTCTCTATTCCTGCCCTGCAAATAGGTTCATCAGTACCATTTTTCTAGATTCAATATATATGCATTAACATACCATATTTATGATCATACCATTCCAGTATTCTTGCCTGGAAAATCCCATGGACAGAGGTACCTGACAAGCTACTGTCTATAGGATCACAAAGAGTTGGACACAACTGAAGCAACTTAGCATGCATGCATGCACCCTGAACACGCCTGATCTAATCTGCGTGTCTATCTTGTAAATATATGTGTGAACACATTTAGGGCCCACCTGGATAACACAAGATTTTCTCCTCACCTCAAGATCATTACCTCTATCACACCAGGAAAGATCCTTTTTACAAATGAGATAACATTCACAGGTTCTGGGGATTGACATGGATGTTGACCGAGGAGCCATTTTCTAGCCTACCACAGAGGTTACATCCTTGTCCAGGGTTGTGTAACTGGTAAAGGTGGGGTTTGAACAAAGGCAGACCTAACTTTAGAGTCCACTCTCTTAAACCTCCAGGCTGACTCTCTAGAATGCACATGGGCATTCAAGTGATGATGGAGTTTTCAATGCAGTTATGTAAGTTGTTTTGACCTAGAAAACTAGCACGAAGAACTAGAGTGTAGGTTTTATTGATAAAAGTCTTTTATTGCTGTCCACCTCCTGGTTCATTCAACAAGGATCATCCAGTATTTACAGAGGGCCTGGGGTGCTCCAGGTTCTGTGCTGGCATGGAGATTCAATGGTGAGTAAAACCAACCATTATCCCTGTCCTTTCAAGCTCACCGTCTAGTGGGGGACTACAGACAGACTTTAAGTATCACATGAATGAATGTATAATTACAAACTGAGAAGGAAAGGGGAGAAGTAGAATAAGGAAAGCTGACCCAGGCTGGATGTAAAGAGACGTTTTTCTTGAGAAAATGTTTGAGTTAAGATTCAAGAGCTGGGTAGGAGTTAGCTAGGTAAGGGAGGAAGGCAACAGGGGGGAAAAAAAAAAAAAAAAAAACCATTCCAGAAAGACAAAATGGCATATGAAAAGGCTGTGACAGAAGAGATCATTAGCATTTTAGGAACTGAAATAAGTTTGGGGCTAAGAATGCAGTAGTTTTGTCAATATGGGCACTTTTTGTAGGTGTCATGACTGGGGATGGAGTAAGACTCAGTGAATTCTCCATGGACAGTATGCTCTGGCCCAGAGTGGTGTCTCATACAGATGACATGCTTAATGTTCTGCTTGTTGCTTGACTTCATGCACAAATGAATGAACAAATTAGCATTGACCTTACGTGTACAGGGAATTTGACAAAGCAGGTGAAAGAGCCATAGTCCTGCTTGCTAGGTGTTTCCCTTCCAAACCAGGGGGTCATTGTGTAGCCAAGTATATTCTAGCCATTTATCACACCCACGTGATTATCCCACGTGAGCCAAAGTCTGGTGAGGGAATCAGGAGTCAAAGTCTTTTTGCACATGGCTGTGAAAAAAATCTGGAAAGGCCATTGGCCTGAGGAGAGGAAGCAGAGATAGTAAAACCCCAAACAGCTTCCTCAGCCCTCTGCATGCTTCACCTGGCATGGACATTGCTGATCGCATCTTGAGGCCTGAGCAGCGGTCCCCTATTGATTCCTCCATCTCCTTTGAGGGGAAAGAAAATGGGAGACTATTCTGCAAGCTGACCTGTATCTGTTGCTCCATTTTAAGGACATAGCACTAGAAAAGAGCTAGCTTTGGGTTTCAAAAAAGGGACAGGCCATGAAGAATGTTTTTCCATCTTCCATTCTGAGTGTTTCACATGCTTTGACTATCACATGTTGACTGGGCTGCCTCCTATTACAGGAGATGTTTATGAGATGCATGATTTTTTTTTTGAAATTGAAGTATAGTTAATGTACAATGTTGTATTATTTTCAGGTATACAGCAAAGTGATATATGTGTGTATATGTGTGCATGTGTATGTATTCTTTTTCAGATTCTTTTTTCTTAGAGGTTATTACAAAATATTGAGTATAGTTCCCTGTGCTATACAGTAGGTCCTTGTTGATAAGATACATACTTTTTATAAACATTCCTTTAGCTTTTTCATCTGAGAGGGAAAAAATTTCACTTCTATGCACAACCAGGATAAGATCTCAGAGATTGCCTTAGAATTCATTATATTGAGAGTTCTCTTTGGGATCCAGCCTAAATGCCACAGATGTGACATTCTGGTCATGGAAATCTCAGGCAAGGAGGTGAAGGACTTCGGAGGCCTGCATCATTAATTACCTCCCTTCTAGATGGAAAGCTCCCAGGGCTGAAAACCTGTGTCTTGGACAATGCCAACCACATGCGGTGCTGTCAACTCAAGGATGAATGTGGTTTTTAAAATTTACTTCTAAAACAGAAATTCTAGACTGACCCACTAGCCTTATGCTTCTAAGACTACTTTTCTCCCATTCCTTCCTTACTGTTTTTCCTCCTTCTCTCTTCTCTTTCTTTTCTTGTAATTTCTTTATGTGTGAGATGGTGTGAGATGCTAAAAATGGACACTGCATCAGGAGAGTTCTAGACCAGACTCTGGCACTGAGTAGCCATGTGGCCTGGGCCATGTCACAGAAACTCTCTGGGCCTGTTTCCTCACCTACGATGGAAATTGGACTCTCTGAGTACCTTGTGAAGTTCTGCTGTGGTCTTCAGATCTTTCTTGTCTCTCCACCCTGTCCCAGATAGTCCATTTTTCTCTTCTCTACCCATAGCCCCTCAACTTCTCTTTCCAATCATATTCTTCACATACTTCCCCTTTCTCTTTCTTCTTTTATATGAACAAAGGTCTGTGCTTAATTTGGTTAGGATGTCACAGGCTGGGAGAAGCCATATGACTGCCCGAACTTGCCTGTTCATGATAGAAAAGGGAATTTGGAAGAGAAGGAGCACATGATGGCATTCTTTCCCTTTCACATCTATGCCCTTATTTGTTTTCCTCATATCAGGGGCATGGGCCCCATGGCACCTTCTCATAGGGAGGCCAGGAGATTCCCCATTTGCATGCCTTCAGAGGGCTCCAGCTTCTTCCCCAACAGCAGACAGTGTCAAGGAACTCTCTCCTTTCATCTGCTCTCCCAGATTATACCTTCTTTCTACTTTGTTTTTCAAAGACAAGACCACCGTAGAACATGACTTTTTCCCAAAGAGCATTTGGCACCTTTCTTCCAAGCCTGAGGGTGCCGTAAGAAGTGGTTTCTTCTTTTTTCCTAATACAGGTATTAAGCCGACTTAATATTCACTTATTCTGAAAAATCCCACTTCACAGAAACATTTTTTAACACGAGCCAAAGTGTTTCTCCCTAATTCAGCACAATTGTGCCTGGTTTATATCCATTGATGTTAAATGATTTCCCGTTTAATATCAATTGGAAATGGCTGATTTCCTACCCCAAACAGTACTTAATGTCAATTATGGCAGGCCGGGCAGAGCTGTTTTTCAATTAACGACACCACTCCATTTTGTGTGCTGGCGAGAGGTGCAAAATATGTGCATACAGAGCCGCCTCGTGTAACATGACAGAGAGGGACGGCATGCTGATTTGGCTCCTTATTCGGAGCATCGGTTTGGGAGTGGGGTGCTAGTGTGGGGTGCAGGGATTAGCCTTCCCCCTTTATTCCAGGGACCGGACATGGTTTAATAGGAATCTACCCTTCCATCAGAGAAGCGTCTGGTGTGGTGATGACCCGAACTTCCTGGGGACAGTACAACACTTAACTATAAACAGTATCGCTAGGACAGAGTTCACAGAGATGTGAAAGGGGGTATAGATTCAGAAAACGGATATGATTGTGATGTGGATTCTCTAATAATTCTGAGAGAATCTGGGAGTGGTTGCCTGGTAAGACTGAAAATGACAGCTAACATTCACTGAACACCTCCTGTGGGTCTGAAATGTTATATTATTTTGAATTTACTCAACAACCTTGTAAGAGAGAGTGTATGCCTATTTTATCGATGTCCATATTTGAGACTGATAGGATTGCTTGGTGCCATTGAGCTATTCAACATTTGAAGCTAGAGTTCAAATCCAGGGCTGTCTGATTCTGTATCATGGACCAGTCTTCCTTTCTAATAAAACAGATGGTTTAAAATGTCCCTGGTGAATCTACAGAATCCCTAGGGTGATGCTCCTTAGTTGGAGGACAGAACCAGAAGATAATGGAATCCAGGGCTTTCTCTTTTCCTTGGTCTAGGATCCAAAGCTCTATACAATCTTTCCTCATATTGCCTTATGTTTTCCTACCTCCCTCTGGGTGAATGCCTTTTATCACACTTCTGCCTATACTAATTCCAGACCTTTCAAGGACTAGCTTGAGATGCCTATGAGACATTCCTTGACTAAAGTGTCCACCTTGGGTACTCTCCTCTGAACACGTTCAGCATGTCTTCTCTAAGATCTTTTGCTAACATTTTCCACATATGGCTGCAGAAAACTTTCCTAAGAGCAGAAACCATGCAGGAAAGAACTTCAGGTGTGGGGGCTAATAGATCAGAGCTGACATCCAGTATTGTCATTTCCTACATCATTTTGTCCTCATTCAACAAAGGTTTATTAAGTGCCTACTTTGTGTCAGGCATTATTCTGGGAGCTATCTGATCTCAAGGAGCCCATATACCAGTGGAGGGAGTTGGCGCTAAAGGGATAACTACAGTAGAATTTAGTATGTTCTATGGGATGCCCAAGACAGAGACTCTTAATTCAATTGTAGGGTAGGTAGAGGAATCTGAAAATTTTATTTGGAGTGGGCATCTGAACCGAATGTTTAGAAAGGTGTTTCATTGACAGTTGGTAGGGTTCAGAGAGGGCTGGATGCCTGAGGAAGTTTTCGCACAGGAATCAACAGCTGCCTGGGTATAGATAACACTGGACCTGCCTCCATGCTTCATTTACAGCTTCATCATAGGGATGATGTTGAGGATCAATAATAGTATACATTAACTGAGCACTTACTCTGAGCCTTGCATTGCTATAAGCTCTTTACTTGTATTAACTCACTGTATCATCATAATGATTTTATGAGGTAGGCATTGCTATTGTATTCATTTTAAAGATGAGAAAACTGAGCCACAAAGAGCTTAATTAACTGGTCTAAAATCACCAAGCTAGTAAACTGTAGCTCCCAAGGATAGCCTCGTAGCCATAAATCTATGTTGTTTTTTGAATGAAGTGATGCATACAAATTGGATATACAGTGTCTGAATAAACTATTATTCATTAATAGCTATGGCCTTGATTCCTTTACTTGGGCTTTAAAAACAAAACAAAACTCCTCTTTGGAAAGCTAAGTCTTTCCTTTTCAGAACACTGTTTTCTTGGGTTTAGGACTATGCTAGCCACACGGTGATTCCCTCTTGTCTCCATTGTAGGATCTATTTCAATGACGTGCAAATAAACAGCACAAAAGCCAAACCAAAATACTGGGATAAATCCTCATGCAGATGAAGGTTGTCAGTCAGATTAGGAAAAGGAAAGAGTGAAACTTCTTGTTTCTAAGGTTTTGGGGACTCTGAATGCAGACAGTTTCTGGTCTGGGTATCGACAAGGGAGTGGATAGCTCTTCTTGGCTACTCTTTCTAAGATGGTTGAGAAACAAGACTTCTGATGAGGTCCATTTGAGCTCTCAGATTCCAGGATAACTCATATACTTTTAGAGGGTGCTTTGAGTGTCATATTTGCTAATATGCTAAGTTTTTCATCCTGACCAATTTATTTGGAGACAATATCAGATACCAGTATATGGATTAAGTCCATTGGTTGAAAAATACAGTATATTATTCAACTATTTCTTTGATTTGTGTGAAAGACCATTTGATGAGAATCTGAATTTTCTTTTAAATTCTTACAGTAGCAGGGATTTTTCTTTGAGGTAGTTAAAAGTATCCATAAATGCTAGTCATTTTTATTTTCCTGTATGTTTTTGAGTTTAGGATAACTTTAAACATTATAAAAAGGGAAGGAGAATAAAAGGCAGTGGACATAGAAGGTGGGACTCAAGAACCCTTAATAAGTATCAAGTCAGCATATTATTGTCCAAAAGTGGTACTGATGATAACTCTTATGCCATAATTTCTAGCCTAGACAAAGTGAGTTTTGCTAGTTGACATTAGACAGTATTTATGGACATTATTCCTTTCATCCTTGCAGTATCTCAGAATGTCATGAGAATAAATATCTTCTTCAGTTCAGACTGGCTCAAGGTCAGTGCATGGAAGCCAGACCTTTGGACTCTTTCCTACGGAGCTGACTCCCAGTGCTTGTCCTGGGCCTTGATTGAAAGCCTTTTTCTCTAAGATGGGGGCATTCAGAACTGTGAAGAATGAATGAGAAGAGGTTTATGGAGAAATGAGAGGTTTATAAAGAAGGCCTAACTATGTGTAGGGCACTGTGCTATACTGATTTCAGACACCTTAATTCTTCAGGGAAAGCCCATTTCCCATGCGTGAAGTATGTCTCCTTTTGCCATAGTCTTTGGAATACTAGATGGTGATTATGTCAGAGAACCCCAGGCTTTGCCAGAAAGAAACAGGTATTTGGCATGATCTGGGCATCAAGTCCATGTTATTATGTTCATTTCATAGATATGGTGGAAAGATGCTCTCCAGGTCCCTGAGGAGAAATTCTTGACATTTGGTTCAGATCTCTCCTTGGTTCCTCACCTCCAAGGGTATCTAATCCAATTGCTAATTAAGGGAAGAATAGAGACAGCAGATGAGAAGGGTAACTTTTTTTTTTCTTTCAAAGCAATTTAAACCTTTGGAAGGTACACAAACGTGGTCCTATTATTCAAGTTAATTTACAATCCTTTCCCCATCCACCACGAGGAATTTATGAACCTGGAAGAGCTGAAAGTCCCTTAGCAAAGTAAACAAACTGTAACTCAGGATTGCATACTTCCAACGAGTCTCTATCAGCAGGTTTTATTTTCACACCAGAGGTGAAAAGATAATTTGGTGAGCTGTAGTACTTTGTGTCACTGGAGCAGCTGAGAGCTTGCTTGCCCAGTGTGGAAAGAGAGGCTGACTAGGCAGCCATCTGCAGGCTAAAACACAGCTGCTGCCATTGTCCTGGTGATGGTGGTGGTGATGATAAGAGCTGGCATTTACTGAGCCATCATCGTGAGTCTTCCCATGTGGCTTCCCACGTGGCTTAGCTGGTAAAGAATCTGCCTGCAATGCAGGAGGCCTGGATTCTATCCCTGGGTTGGGAAGATCCCCTGGAGAAGGGAAAGGCTACCCACTCCAGTATTCTGGCCTGGAGAATTTCATAGACTGTAAAGTCCATGAGGTCACAAAGAGCTGGGCACAACTGAGCAACTTTCACGTTCACGTCATGAGTCAGATATTGTCTAATGCTTTAAGCCTCAGAACAGCCCTTTGAAAGTGACACCCTTATTATCTCCATTTTGCAGATGAGGAAACTGAGGCTTTTAGATGTTTGGATAATTTTCCCCTGGAAACAGAGTCAGAGTGTGACTCCACACAGTTTATCTACAGATTGGGTATTATCCGAGTATAGAGAATGCACTCTGTGTGTTTGGGATTGGGAATGGCTAGTGTTTTCTTTACAGGGAAAGAGAGATTTCTTGTTCTCTTCTCTCTTTGCAAACCCCCCATCTTCCCCTTTCAAAGTGAACACTGGGCCCCGGACTTGGAGTCAGGAAATGTGTGTTCCAGTCCTTGCTCTGAAAAGTGCTGGCCACGTGATCATGGACAGATCCTCCCGCTCTCTGACATGTTTCTGTATTCATAAAATGAGGGGGACAGCAGAGGTAGCTGATGTCCTGGCTCTCCATTTCAGTGGCTTCAGGATTCTGTGAACCAGGATGATCAATCTTGGCCTTTCAACCCCTCTCTCATCCACCCTTGTGTGTGGGACAGCGATGCTTCTCTTGGATGTGCAAGGCACTGAAAAGGAGGAAAGTTTTTTTTTTTTTTTTTTTTAATGTGCTGTATACCAGACGACCTTGATGTGATGGACTATGGGGTCTGGTGACACTGTGCACTCAGTACTATTCAACACTTTGCCTGAAAGGAAGGAAGGAATGGATTTATTGACTTGCGACTTTGACTCGGGCCTGTGTATCAGGCCTATTATTATGTGGAATGATTAGGCTGCAGTGGCAGGGACAAGTTAAACTAGAACAACAAAAGACCTCCTTAACCTTTACCTGGACACAAGGCCATTCATAATGACTTGCATGGTTTGGAAAACCAAGTCTGTCCTGGAGCACTCAATACTTTCGCAGCCCCAGCAAATGAGCAGGGAAGGGAAGATGGATGGGTGAGAGAGACGAAATGTAATCCAATTCTGCATAGTCCTGTTTAGAACGCTGAGTTCAGGTCTGTGTCAAAAAAACAGCGAAGGCTTAGAGATCATCATCATTTTCTTTGGCTTGAAAAAGGAATTTGAAACTAGATACAGTGTTGCTTGCTGAGAAAGCTTCCCACTATTTGTTATCCACTAGAGTAAATTACGCTCTTTCTGAAAGATATTTTCCCTCTTGAAGGAACCATGTGCCTTCTATTAATGTGAACAGAAGTAGATACATGGAGCTTTCACGCACACACACACACACACTCACTCACTCACTTACTCTCAGTATCAAACACAAGGTCTCCTTGAAAAGCTAAAATAGCAAACCGTCTCAGGCTTTTCTTGCTTCTGAAAGATACTCTTTGCTCTAAAACCCATCCCTGCATGATGAACCATATTTTGGTGGAATGGCTGCAGCATCAACCATTTCAAAGCCTTGGGTAGGATGAGTTCTTTTCCAGACACCTCCCTCTAAATATTGCAACTCTTAATGGAGCTGGATATAGCACACAAATTAGAGACTCTCCTAGCTAGAGGAGACTTTACTGATCATCTCACTCAAGGGCAACCTAAGTATTTCTTTAAATGGCCAGAGGGCAAATATTTTAGGCTTTGTAGGCCACTCTGTCTTTGTCACAAATACTCAACTTTGCTATTGTAGTGAGAAAGCAGCTGTGGGGAGTACATGCACAGTGAGCATGGCTCGACTCCGTGAAACTTGACTGACAAGAACAAGTAGCGGGCCAGGCTGGGCCCACAGGCTGCAGGGTGCTGACCCCTGGCCTCACTCATGGTTCAAATGAGTGTGAAGAGGCTCGTTCAGGGGTGTTTTTGCCAGCTAGCTACGGAACCAGGACTGGACACTCTTGGAGTGGGAATCAGGTGCACAACTCCAGGGTCCCTGGTCTGGGGATGTTTCCTTCAATAGCATTATCTTATCCAGTTGAATGCTTTAATATTTCAAGCAATTTATTGTGAAAATTAATTTATCAGCTATAATATGGAAACCATGCTTGGTTAATAGGGGTCGTGTCTGGAGTGAGTTGAGACTTGTGTGTGGCATTGGTGACTTTGAAGCCAGCACTCCCTTGCACACATCATCTGGGCAGACTCTGACCATCCACTGATTTACATGAGCCTGTGGGGAGAACATAAAAATCCTTTCCATCACTGGGGCTCAGACTTATGCAAACATGCTTGGGAAACTTGAGGAGAGTTAATTCCAGCAGATACAAGATTACAGAGAAGGAGAGCAGAGCTTTAAGAGAAACACACAGAGTGAGGAAGTCTCGTAGAAGTGGTTCAGCTTAGCTTAGCGATAACGAGATTGGTAAGGACCATAGTTCTGGAACAATGAAAGCTCTACTAAAACTCAGCTGACTCAGTCACCTGGGGCACCCCTGGACCACAATAAAACTAAAAACACAAAATTGCTAGGAACCCTAGTACCTTTGCAAGTTTCCATGACCCACCGCCACCTCCCTCCCGCGACCCTGCCTCAATACACACGCACATAACAGCACAGCCAGAAAGAGCAGCAGTTCTTGTTCTGATGGAGAGTCATGAGACCTGGAAGTCTGGAGCGAGGCCGTGATGTGGTGCCAGGTGGAGTCAGCTGAGAAACTGGGCACCAAGCAGTGACAGAGGTCATGAGTGTGTGAGTGCCATCACCCATGTGCTCGGCAGAGGAGAGCCGGGCACTCTGCAGACAGGCTCAGCGGCATAAGACACAGACAACCCAGAGGCAGACTACAACAGAGACCAGCCACAGTGGCAGAAGGAAGCGATTACATGGAGTGTTGATTGCGGGGACTGGTCTATGGTAACTTGGTATCGGTGTGTTAGGGGCTCAAGCTGAACATCTGCAACATGGCAAGTCAGTGTGCTTGACAGAGGTGTGGATGAACCTGGAGAGACAGATCCGTCATGACAGCTTACAGTTTCTGAGCGGTGACTGTATGTCAGGTGCTATGCTACCTGCCTTTCAGGCATTATATCATTAGATCTGAATATCAACCTTGCAAGGTCCATACTGCTCATATCTTCAGGGATGGTCAGTGATGGCTGGAGTAACAACTCTCTCCAAATAACAGCTGCTGCCACTGCTAAGTCACTTCAGTCGTGTCCGACTCTGTGCGACCCCAGAGACGGCAGCCCACCAGGCTCCCCCGTCCCTGGGATTCTCCAGGCAAGAACACTGGAGTGGGTTGACATTTCCTTTTCCAGTGCATGAAAGTGAAAAGTGAAAAGTGAAAGTGAAGTCGCTCAGTCGTGTCCGACTCTTAGCGACCTCATGGACTGCAGCCCACCAGGCTCCTCTGTCCATGGGATTTGCCAGGCAAGAGTGCTGGAGTGGGGTGCCATCGCCTTCTCCTCCAAATAACAGCAACTACAAAGTAAAACATCTTTCTCATTCACATTTTGTGAGGGCCAGAAGTTGACAACAGCTCTGTGCCCAGCTGAAAGTGAACTGTGGATCTGTTCATATCATCTGGGACCCTGGCTAAAGGAGCAGTCCTTATTCTGGATGTGTTCTCATGGTGGAACAACGCAAGCCAAATGCAAAAGCGGGCTGAACTTTGTCATCACTTTTTAAAAAACTGAAGTATAATTGATTTACAATATTATGTTATGTTCAGGTGTACAGCATAGTACACCTGATTCAATATTTTCATAGATCAATAGGTTCAAATAGATTCAGTATTTGTATAGATCATATCCCCTTTGCTGTACATTACATCCCTGTAACTTATTTATTTTATATCTAGTAGTTTGTACCTCCTAATCCCTTCCTCTGTCTTGCCACTCCTCCAACCCCTCCCCACTAGTGATTACTAAGTGCTCTCTGTATCTGTCAGTCTGTTTCTATTTTGTTATATTTATTTGTTTTTTTCTTTGGCTTCCACATAGAAGCGAAAACATATAGTATTTATCTTTCTGTCTGACTTATTTCACTGAACATAATACTGTCCAGGCCCATCCATGTTGTTGCAAGCGGCAAACTTCCATTCACTTTTGAAGTTGCTACTTGGCTGTTTGCCTCAGGTTCATGCATATGCCAAAGTAAATCATGGCCACGTTTGACAGTGGGGTGGGGAAGCAGTCTGTGCAGGGCAAAGCACATGACAGTGGAAGGAAAATGTATTTGTGACTAATTGAATCTATCATTCCATCTCTGTTTTATCAATGAGAGCAGAGTCCATTATCTCACATAGCCATTCAAGCATAGCCATGCATTACACTTTTGGTGCTAAGGGATACACCTCTGATTTAAATAAATGGGCACTCTCTTACCCACTGTGTTCCCCAGTATATATGTACACCTTACAGGTGAGGTCATCTGGTGGGTGGAGGATACCATATCTATAGAATGAGGGACAGGCCTAGGGCATCTTAATTTAGACTTTATAAACTTGAAACTCAGGTACACTTAGATTGTTGTTGTTGTTGTTGTTTAATCACCAAGTTGTGTTCAGATTACATTCTCTAAATTCATGGTACAAATACTTTCTTGCCATTATAGAGAAAAGCTTTTCTTCCACAGTACCTGCTACTCTGTGGTATCATAAGGACTCTGCAAGCTGGTGGTATTATTTTAGAGATAGGATTGCCCCTTGAAGCAGGCTGACTTGCCAGGTTTGAAGAAAAATTTTCCTTCATCTTTTTATTATGAACATTTCCAAACATACAGAAAGGTTGGAAGAACTACACAGTGATCACCAGGTTTCGACAATGGCTACTTGTTCTATCTATAAATTTCCATACACATACATGCATATGTATATACTGGGGAATTTAAAAATAAGTTGCACACATTATGATATTTATTTTTATGTGATTCTGATGTACCTCCTGAAAACTGAGATAGTCTTTTAAATAACCCTATCATCATTACTATACCTTAGAATAATTTCTTAAGTCTTAGATGTCATTTACAGCTAAGTTTCAGTACTAGAATCCAATCAAATTTAATGTATTGCATTTAGTTGTAATGTTTCTTTAAATTTCTTTAATTTGCAAAAGTCCAACAGTACCTCACTTAAAAAATATAGATTTTAAAAATAGACCAGGACAGCTATCTTATATATCTTATTATCTGGATTTGCTTGATCATTTTCTCTTGGGGTCATTTGCTTTGTGTCTCTATCCCGTGTATTTCCTATAACTGCAAGTTAGCTCTTTTAAAGCATGATGAGGTTATCATTAAACCTTGATGTCTAGGATGCTTTACAAGAGGTTCTATGTGCTTGACACTGTTTCTCACCTAGAGGCATATGGATCAAGACATCCTACTATCAGTGATCTTAAGTTTGATCATTTTGTGATGGTGGTAAATACAGGCACTCTTAATGGTAGGTTTATGTCTCTCCTTTTGCAATTTAGAGTGATACTTTGAAATTTTGTGACTATCTTATTCCTTATAAAACTTACCTTTTATTGGTTTTGGGTCTTCCCAGGTGGCTTAGCAGTAAAGAACCCACCTGCCAATGCAGGAGACATGGGTTCAGTCCCTGGGTCGAGTAGATCCCCTGGAGGAGGAAATGCCAACCTACTCCAGTATTCTTGCCTGGGCAATCCCATGGACACAGAGGAGCCTGGCAGGCCACAGTCTATAGAGTCGCAAACAGTTGGACACCACTGAGACCACTGAGCATACACTCAATGAAAATACAGGTTCTCACTTAAATTTGAATTTCAGATAAACATTGAATACATTTTTTGTATGGTATGTCCCAAATATTGCATGGGGCATATGTATACTAAATTTTTGTTGTTGTTATCTGAAATTTAAGTATAAGTATGGATCCTGTGTCTTATCTGGCAAGCCTAGACTCTATATTAGCAGGGAGCATTATGGAAAAGGAAAAGGGAAGTAAAGATACCAGATGCTGAAAACAAGCTGTATAGATTTGGTGAGACTTCTTGGAGACAAGTTTACACAAAAAGGTTTGGGGAAGCATGGCTGGAGATGGAGAAGATGCAACTGCATAGGTTTGGGGGTGGTCCCAGTGATGTATCAGGATGGTCTGAAAAGATGCTGAGTATATCCAGCTTGTACTCTTCTAAATTCTACTACATACATACCCTGGGGTGGATACCAGTGTAAAACAGAGTGGTGATCTTTGTATATTTCTCCAGTTTCTTCAATGCATTTCAGACAGTGAAAGGACCCTGCAGCTTAAAGTCTGAGGGATGGGCAAGGTTTAGTGTTTCTCTAGTGTCAGTTCAGTTCAGTTCAGTTCAGTCACTCAGTTGTGAACGACTCTTTGTGACCCCATGAACTGCAGCACACTAGGCTTCCCTGTCCATCACCAACTCCTGGAGTTCACCCAGGCCCACGTCCATCAAGTCGGTGATGCCATCCAGCCATCTCATCCTCTGTCGTCCCTTTTTCCTCCTGCCCCCAATCCCTCCCAGCATCAGAGTCTTTTCCAATGAGTCAACTCTTTGCATGAGGTGGCCAAAGTACTGGAGTTTCAGCTTTAACATCAGTCCTTCCAAAGAATACCCAGGACCAATCTCCTTTAGAATGGACTGGATGGATCTCCTTGCAGTCCATGGAACTCTCAAGAGTCTTCTCCTGCAGCTGTGTCTTCTTCCAGGCACTCCTTCATGCTGGGCTTTCACAACCCTGGCCTTTCTTTGGTCCGGCTACTCAGCACACAGCACCCAGTGCTGGCAGCTGCAGGTGCCTGTGCCTGGAGCGCTCTTCCTCCTCCTTTAATCTAGTTAAAATCTCATCCTCCCAATCAGAGTCAGGCATTAGGGAAATGAGAGATCATTTTCCCATCATGCTTTTAGAGCTAACTTCCAGTTATAGAAATTACAGGGGATAGAGACACACAACAAATGACACCAAGAGAAATAGTCCCTCATTTCCCTGATCTGATTAACCCTCCTTCCTCATTTTAGGCTCTCATAGAGCACCCTGAATTTCTCCTTTGTGTCACTTACATAGTTGAAATTCTACATTTAGTTATTTACTTGCAATTAACTGTTAGTGAGTTCCACAAAGACAAGGATCGTGCTTGGTTTTGCTTAGCATCATCTCTCTAGAGTGTAGCATGATGTTTAGAAAATACTACGCCCTCTATAAATATTGGTTGACTGGATAAATGCTTGCATGATTAAATAAATGGGTGCATTCATGAACAACCAGAGATTCAGGCAGAATCAGAATGTGGGATTGTGTAACAGTATAGGTCCATCAGAAGGCATTGACAACTGAGTCATCTTGTCCAGATGGCGTGGACCTTCCCTAACTGGTCCTATTCCTTGAGCTCACCTTTCAGATCATGAGTGTTCTTCACTCTCTGACAAGATTCAGAAATGCACAAATTGCAGTTTGGTTGGTTCATCTCTGCATCCTCAGTTCAGGGTGTGGCATGTGGTGGGCACTTAATGCATTCCCCCCCTTTAATGAATGAATGAGCCACTGCCCGGGAGTGCTCACATTTTCATCTACCATTCCTGTTGGGCAGTGGGGCTGGGATGTCTGGGTGTCTTTTGGAGCTGGTGCACCTGATGCCTCTGAATGTGTCTTAGGTCCAGTTCTCCTTGGGAAAGGATTCTGAACAGTGTATTTTGGTGTTTTAGGCCATTCATGGTCAGAGCTTTGGCCTCTCCAGCCCGCCTCTACCATTGTGATGTATAAGGTCTCAGCCATCTCACTCTGGGGTGAATTTGGACCAGGGCTGTTGTGATTCCCCTGGGACCCCAAGCTGGTTCAGGGGTCCTCCTCTCCTCCAAGGCCTGGGAATACCTCTGTTTCCTCAGTCGTTCTGAGGAAATGACTTTTCCGGAAAGAATAGACCCAGGCCGCAGTTTCTTGGCAGCTAGACTGGAGGGAGAGTGTAAGCTGAGCCTCATGCTTTCTCTCTGCACTTTACAAATATCTCATTTTTTATTTCCCTCCAACAACATGTGATGACCCTTTGGCAAGTCCTTAGTGCTAAATTTCTTTTTTATGGAGGCAGCAGTAAAAACTCTAGGGCCTTTGATAGGCAGAGCTGGGACGTCGAGTGGATGTAAATCACTTGAGCATTGGCTGGATTCGGTTGACAGATTTCTAGGTTCAGTGAAACTTTCCTTTCCCAAATAAATCAAATTCTGACCTACAAAGGTCTAAGCTGGGAAAACTTCTGAAGTGTCTGAATTTGGGCTGAGGCTAGAGGTCATCCTGTCTGGGTGATGGGCATGGATTTTGTAGTGAGCATGAAGGGAAAACTCATGACACAGAGTTTTTGTACATTTCTCTTTTGCTTGAAGCTTTTGGTACGCTTGGCTCCTGGGCCCTTACATGAAATACTTACAAAACATATAAAGGAAACCAAGGAGGTCTTGGAATAAGTATAGAAGCAAGCTGTGGTGGCGGGGACATCTTTATTCAAAAAGAAGTGTGTGTGTATTTATGTATATGTATGTGTGGCAGGGGGGACTCTAAATTGTATGACCTTGTTGACATTTCTCCACAGCTGTAGAATACAGCTGTGTCTGGACCCTTATAAGGTATTTGTATGTAGAATGTCATTGGGAAGATCTATGTTTAGAAGGATTTGAAATTTTAAGATTATCTCCAAAGTGTTAGTTATCTTATAGTGACTCAAAGTACCTAGAGGATCAGAGGGACCTATCTATTTGCTTCTGGACTGAGTTTTATCATTCCAAATGGCATATTGTTCCCCCTTATAACTCAAGCATCCATAAGCCTGCTTACCATAGGAGTCTCAAACAGAGGCTATAAAGAGACACCAGGTGTCTGGAATGTGTAATTTGGGAAGGCATCCACCCACCTCTCACCTGTGTGGGAACCATCACAAATAGAAGCATGCAGCATCTCTGAAGCCATGTATGAGCCAGGTGGGGGCTGCGCTGACTCTCACTAATGGCCCAACTCTCGCGGAATAGCATAGCGCCATTAACAACTGATTATACACATTATTGGGCAGCTCACAGCTAATGGGACCTGTCACGGGATCTCAGAAGACTGGGCTTATGATCTGTTGATAAATAGGTACGTGGAACATGTGGGTCAGTCATTTCCTAGTTAAGACGGAAGGAGGAAATGAAGCGACAGCTGCAGCCGTTCCACATAGACTATGGCGATGTGCTCGGATGGCATCTGGTATCAGGACGTGAGGCCGGGGGTGGCCTCAGGTGCAGTGGGATCTCTCTGTTCTATTCCTGCAGATATAAAGGGTGGAGGGGGATGAGGCAATTGCATGGAGATTTTAAAAAATGCGTTGGAACTTCAACATTCTGAAGGGAGCTGTCTTCCCACTAGCAGTTTCCTTGGGAAGCTGAGAACTCTAAGGAGGCCTTTGTTCTTGTACTTTCTTTGTGGGGTTTCTGAGGAGGGTTGTGATATACTCTTTTTGAGTGTCCTCAGTTGTGTCAAATTGGTGAAGGAGTAATAGGCAAAGGTGAAGTAAGCAGGGATAGGAATATCACTGCCAACTAGCATGTATCATTTAAGCCTGGCTTGAGGTCTGCGTCTCATCCTGATACAAATATCCAGGGAGATAATAGAGTAGATCTGAACTTCAGGCCACAAATACAGGCAGCATTATTCTATTTAAATCAACTTCATTCTGATTTGGCTCAGATGAGAAATACGGTCTCATTCGTTTGGTGGAGAGGTTGGGACAAAGATTTTCTCTAGGCCCCTCTGGTATCTGTCCACCCAGAGTATTATTCACACCCTCACCTTCATTGGTTCCTTTCAGTCTGTGAATGTAGTGCTTCCATGGCATCATATTTTTGCCCAGGCTGGCAGCCTTCTCATCTGGGGTCAGCCTCTATAGGTGCATTGTGGCAACTCTCCATCAGTGGCCCTGTCACCTTCCCTTGGAGTCACACCCCCTCCAATCTCTTGGAAACCTCTCAACTCAAAAGCATTTGCTTCTTTCCTTATGTCAAAGAGCTCAAACTTATAGGGGAAAAAAATGCCAGGTAGGGATTTTTCTGCAGGCAATTTCTACTTCCAGCCTTTACAATCCTTGGCTAAAGTAAGGGAACACAAAAAGCCTGACTCTTCTTTGGGAGTCAAGGAGGGGAAATGTGGTAAGAACAAAATGCACATTAATGTCTCAGTTCCTTATACTTCTGTGATAAGGGTGGTGATGGCAAAGATGGTGAAAAGGATGATGATTTATGTTGGCATTTGCTTTAGAATTTCAGGCCACAATCTGACATGATCCCTGTAGTAGGTCAGTAAGGTAGGATAATGTGCCAAAAGGAAATGAAGACTCAGAGAGGTTTTGTGAGTTGACCAAGGCCACATAGCAAGTCAGTAGCCACAAGCCCTCCTTTGTTGGTTCAGTATAGCTTTCTTTGGAAGAGGCTGTGTGTTGCCATTTTTTGGTTGGAGAATACCACACAGGCCCTCAGAGAAGGCAATGGCCACCCACTCCAGTACTCTTGCCTGGAAAATCCCATGGACGGAGGAGCCTGGTAGGCTGTAGGCCATGGGGTCGAGAAGAGTCGGACACGACTGAGTGACTTCACTTTCACTTTTCACTTTCATGCATTGGAGAAGGAAATGGCAACCCACTCCAGTGTTCTTGCCTGGAGAATCCCAGGGATGGGGGAGCCTGGTGGGCTGCCGTCTATGGGGCCTCACAGGGTCAGACACGAATGAAGCGACTTGGCAGCAGCAGCAGCCGCAGACAGGCCCAGCCTTCTGGGAGAAAGTGACTAGGAGTAATTTAGAGACAGCCAGCGTCTTGGACACCCAGGATACTGAGAGACCTTAACAGAAAGAATCCCAAGACTTGCTAGCCCCCTCAAAGTCTCCCTGCCATCTGGGCAGAAGGGGATCTTGTAAGTTAGACAGAATTTGAGCTCTCTGCCATCCGGGATTCTCTGGATAGAAAAGAAAGTTTATTTTGGTGTTAGTTTCCCCTCCATATCAATCTTCCTATATTTCTGCTGCTCCGTTCCATTGGAAGTAATTAATGGAAGCTAGAAGGCCTAGAACATGCACATGTGTATGCATGTGCATGTGTGCCCACACACACACACACACACACCCCTTCCTACGATTTTCTTCACTCTTACTTGAATTATGTTGAGCTGTTTGGTCTATTGGTTCAGTACCCCAAGCCTAGTGCAGTATTGTCATCCCTCGCTTTACAACACAGTCATTATATCCCTAAACCACATTGTGATACACAGTGCCTTCTGTTTACGACTCCCGAAACTCCCACTCCATATATCACCTGCCATAAAACCCATCAAACTGCTGCTACTAAAATGGTGCACAGTGGTCTAAGCAGGAGCCAGGCAAATTGTGTGCTACCCTACTGTGGTTAATGAGAGTGAAAATGTGGTTAGGATTTTATTCAGGCGATGTTCATTTGCAGGGCCATTGTAGTGAGATGGCAAAGAAAGATTCTTTTGTTAACTTGAATGACAATATATTTTCTATTGTATGGAGTGGTTCAGTGCAGAGTTTGCCAAATTATTCGTCAAATGTAAATAAGTCAAACTGTGACCTTAAATGACTAGGTTTTTTTTATTGCTGGGGTTGGGGGTGGGTCTCAAAAACTAATTAATATAGTGAGATTGTGATATTATCAGAAACCTGTTGCCAGATTTGGAAGAACAGTAGCACAGTTCAACTCTAAATAGACGAACAAGTTAAAATAGAAGGTCTAGTTTCTGTAGAATAAATAATTTATTGTGTCTTCTGCCTGGTGGTTTTTTTTTTTTTTAAGAAGATGGAGGATGGGGAAAGGGCACCTTACCTTTAGAATGTTTTGCATTCTTCTGAAACCTGATATAGGCAGGGAATCTTTAGTAATATCCTTAACAATCACTGAGTACCTATGTGAGGATCTTCATTGAAAAATAATTAGGGCAATTAAACGTAGCTTTGTTCTGTAAATAATCTTAATTCAAAGGAATTCTCACCCTTCCCGGAACCCTCTCCCCATCTCCAACTCAAGAGCCAAGATTTTTTGATCTTAAAGAAAGGATTTCCTAAAGTGGTTCAATAAATGCAAGTATTTTACTCAAGGAAAAATAACATAAACCTCTCTCTTGTTCATCCATGATTCTCTTATTGTCGTACAGATTTTTCTTTCCCTCCAAACAACTAATTGTGTGGCGTGGAAGACATATACTATTAATGGTATTAGACGACTTTCTTCTGTAAGCCTTGGTCCATTTATGAAAACTTTAAAGAAAAAATTAGCACAGTGTATATACAGCATGTCTGATCTCATTAGCTCATTAATTCATCACTGAGATATGAGTGTCCCCAGAGACTACTCTGGGCAATGTCATGGAAGCAGAGCTTGTCCCTGGCATGCTCTAGCCTTTCTAGTTTGCTCTTCTCCAGTGCTCCCCCCAGGATGATTGGGGTTCTGGGGGCTGTCCCTGAAGTAGCACTGTTATCATTGCTGAAGCTGGAACGGGGCCCCCACCAAACCCCAAGTTCACTCATATATGTTATTCATTTGACACACACACACACACACAGATGCTATGAGGGGGGTTCTCATGTTTTTCCCACTCTATGGATTGAACCCATGGAGACTAAGCAGTTATTCTAAGGTCAAGTGAATGGGAAGGGGCAGGACCTATTGTGGTCTCCATCCTTGTAGATCATTCTTGCTCCTCTTGATCAACTTCTGCTGGGATTCTCTCCATTCCCCCAGACCTCTTCCCCCACTATTTCTTTAAAGTCTTAATTCTCTCCTGGGGAAACTGAGTGGCTAAGGGGTGAGCTACACACTTCCTCTCCACTCTGATATAAGCATATGATTATTCTCTTGTTTCCTGGAGGATGCTCATACAGGAATGTTACATGCTGTGGCCTCAGCAGAGAAGCTGTGTAGAAGCAGGCACTAAACCTGCTTCGTAAGTATTGCTGGCTGGTCCTGTCTGCAAATGAATGTTTCCTTAGAGATTCATGTCTTTATGAATATGGCAGCCCTAACCATGGAATGGAGTAGAGTTCACATTGTCAGGAAGGACTAAATAGGGCTGCAAAAATATGTTACCCACAAAGTTTTTGTGGGTGACAAATACATTCTGTGGCTCGGCAGTAAAGAATCTGCCTGCAATGCAAGAGACAAGGATTCAATCCCTGGGTCAGGAAGATGCCCTGGAGAAGGAAATGGCAACCCACTCCAGTATTCTTGCCTGGAGAGTTCCACAGACAGAGGAGCCTGGTGGGCTACAGTCCATGGAGTTGCAAAGAGTTGGCCATGACTGAGGAACTCACCACCACCACCACCACCACCATGCTGGGTGTGCTTTCAGGAGGCTTTGCCGATCAACTCCCAATACTGCACCATCACAAGGCTGAGAAAAGCAAGTCACTCAGGTAGAAACTAAAGGGTAGCAAATGAAACATATTATTCTCTATGAAATGAGCACAGGCTATGGGGCAGTTTTCAGACCGAGCCTCTCTGTGATCTGTTTGACTTCTTTGGGTGAAATCTGATTTCAATTGAGTCATATTGTTTTTTAAAAATTCCAACTCCAAACAGCACCACAAAAAGGAAATTAAACTATAAAAAGTGCATTAAGGTAAGGGTAGGGATCTAAGATACTGGCCCAGAAACAAGTCAAAATCAAAGAATAGAATAGAACCCATAAGTTGCTCTAGTTAGACATTACAGATGCCACCGGTATTTACAATTGCTTAATGTAAAACAGTCTACCTTGCCATGGATGCTGACATCATCAGCATAGCACTTAGGGATCTCCAAGTACTTTATAAGCAACCCTTTACTTATTTAGTTCTTGTGGACAGCCTGATAAATAGAAAGTACCATTATCCAAGCCCCATGGATAGAAGCACTCCAGTTGGAAATGCATCCTCAATATAGGGGCTCTGTGATGATTTGTGGAGAAGGCAATGGCATCCCACTCCAGTACTCTTGCCTGGAAAATCCCATGGATGGAGGAGCCTGGTAGGCTGCAGACCATGGGGTCGCGAAGAGTCAGACACAACTGAATGACTTCACTTTCACTTTTCCCTTTCATGCATTGGAGAAGGAAATGGCAACCCACTCCAGTGTTCTTGCCTGGAGAATCCCAGGGACGGGGGAGCCTGGTGGGCCGCTGTCTATGGGGTCACACAGAGTCGGACACAACTGAAGCGACTTAGCAGCAGCAGCAGCAGCAGTGATGATTTGGGGGCTAGCAAAGTATCGTTGGCTCTCAAAATATTTGGATTCATTCTCTTCCTGACTCAGCATCCCATACTTTGTAATTCATATTTCTGGTATTTGAGATCTACGTTAAGATAGGCAACTGGGTAAGGAGGGATATTTATATTCTAGCCTTAGTGGAGCCACAAACTAGCTGTGTGACCTTGGGCAAGCCATTTGTCCTCTCTCCTCTGCCTACGGACCAAGATTATTTTCAAGATCAAGCACACACACACACACAAATAACGTGGCCAAACCTAGGAAAATCTTGGGCACAAAATAATTGTATTATCATTATATTGGAGAAAAGAAAAACAAAGGAAAGACATAATTTAAAAAAATTCAGTTGAGGGTTGGCACAGTATTTTGCTGGCAAGTAAATATAATATGAAATTTAATTCAAGTATGGCTGTGCCCTCCCTAATTATTTCTTACACCTGATGTTGCCCATGGGAAAATTCTCTCAGAGGCCATGCATTTAGGGTCTTGTATATTTTCAGGTTTCCTTATTAAGTAGAAACCAGAAGCCTTTTTATGTCTCCATGGGGATACCTCCAGTGCTTGTATCAGCAAAAAAAAAAAAACCAAAAAAAAAAACAACCCATAACCTGAGGTGTTGGGGTTAAGACAGAAAGTCCGAAGGGGTTCAACCCCATAAGGGAGATCATTCTGCCTGGCTGGTCAAGTGAGCTACACAGTCCTATGGTCTTCTCCTGAACATGGAATGATCATTGGGTTTAAAAGGAGCTTTGGCTTTTAAAGAGGAAAGAGATTACAGAAGTGTGTGTGTGTGTGTGTGTGTGTGTGTGTGTGTTGTGTTGTGTTTATATATAGACCCTTGATCAAAAACTTTTGGGCCTATCATCAGTGGGAAAGAAGCAGCAGAGAGGGAAAAGGAAAAAATATTAGCTAATGAATATTAGTTGAATATCTGGTGACAAAGAATATTATACAATATGTTATCTGTGATATTCTCTTTTAAAAGAGGTTGAACATGGTTGGATTTTTTATTTTCAATTGCTAATTGTTTTCAGGTTCACCAAGCATTTCTTTCTAATGTTAATCCACCAAAATTTGCCTAGTTTTGAGCTGGATTCTCTGTGGTTCAAAAGCATTCAGAATCATGGTCATTGACCTGTAGAAATTTATGGACTGATCAGAGAATATATTGATAAGAAGAGAGACAGAGTACAAAGCAAGAGGATTTTCAGTTCAGTGCTGCCTCGAGTAGCAAAGACAATCCATGCTTTGATAGTTAAGAGAAAGGGAACCCCAGTTTTGGAGAAATGGGTATTGGAGCTGTGGGTAAGGGTAGGGGGTCTCCTGAAACTGGTGGAACCAGAAGTGACAGAGATGTTTGGTTTTGGCTGAGTAGCATCTGATTCTTCACAACCCTATGGACTGTAGCTCACGAGGCTCCTCTGTCAATGGGATTTTCCTGGCAAGAATACTGTAGTGGATTGCCATTTTATTTTCCAGGAGATCTTCCTGCACTGCAGGCAGATTTGACCGAGGAAGCCCAGAATTGGAGACTCACCTCTATAAACACCTTGGTTCTGTGAGCCTGGGACCAGCAGGGGGAGCACAAGGTAATAAACAGCTTTGGTTTGAGAATGTGGCTGTGGTCTTTGGAGTTCCAGGAAAACAAGATGTGAACACTTACTAATAGCCTCTCTAAGCTTGCACATACCTGTTGAAAGAGCCCAACACTCTCCTCCTTCACTCACTTACAAAACTTGTTCCATGGTAAATGCAAAAACCCCAAAGCAAACTACCAAAAGAGCCCAAAGCAAACAAAAAATCTAGACAAAGAAAAAAGTAATAACATTCAGTTCTTAATTGTTCTTTAAAGCAACTTTAATCCTTTAGCTTTTCAATTCTCTGAATAATCAGGTGATATGCGAATATTATATAGCTCAGAGACCTGTCTCTTTAGTATTTTCTCTGCCTTAGGAAAATGGGCTATTTAACAAAATTCAGCAAACCCATGACTGTTGGAGAGGAGGTTTGGGGGAACTAATATGATCTTTATAAGGCTTCAGTGAGAAAACATGCATTTTAAAAATGCTGCAGCCTCATGTTTATTCTCAGTGAAACTACTTTAAGTTTCTAAAAAGTTGGTCAAATATGGCTCATAGATGTGTTAGAATGAGGCTCCAGCTTTACTGAACTACCTCTGGCTGGCTGTCCATGTCCCTTTTCATGGATCTTCCATCACAAAGAACAATATAGCTCTGTCTGCTTCAGGCCCTTTGCACATCTATTTCTATTGGAAGTCTCACTCTGTATCTTTTCCTCAAACTTTCTTTTGCCTACTTAATTTTAACTCATCATTTGTATCTCAACTCAGGCATCGCTTCTTAGGGAAGTTCTAAAGCTTATAGACTAGATCTGTCTGCCATATGTTCTCAAGGTACTTTTTATTCATTTACATGGTTTATAATTGCATATATACTTTTGTGACTATTCTGCTCACCATTCTTTACCTTACTAGACTGAAAGTGCCAGAGTATGAGTGGGGGATCTGTCCTTTTAATGCACCATTGTATCCTCAGCATGAAGTATATAGTTCCTGATATCTAATAAAGCTCAGTAAATACTTACTTATCGGATAGAAAAAAAAATACAGACTTAATAATTTCACCTTCTAACAGTGGGTGTTGGGCTTCTCAGGTGGTATAGTGGTAAAGAATCTGCCTGTCAACGCAGGAGACACAGGAGACACCAGTTCAATCCCTGGATCAGGAAGATCCCCTAGAGGAGGAAACGGCATCCTACTCCAATATCCTTGCCTGAAAATTCCATGGACAGAAGAGCCTGGCGGGCTACAGTCCATGGGGTCACAAAGAGTCAGACGTGACTGAGCATGCAGGCACACTCACATGCACAAGGGTGGTGTTTCCTTCAGCTAAGGATTATGGGGGTAGAAAGAATTGAGGCTTAGGGAGGGACAATAAGGTCAGGAGAGCCTTGACATATACTAGTTTTTGGAGAAGAGTGGAAAGGGTATGAGAGTGGAAAGAGAGGCTAGACAGGGGAGAGTGTCCAGTGCTGGCTGAGGGGTGTAAGGAGACATGACAGAAGATGTGGGCTGACGGCCCTGTGCCTCAGAAAGGGTAAAGCACTAGTCATAGTTCAGCTTACACAGTCTAAAGAATATTACTGACTATACTAGCTGGATGGCATCACTGACTCGATGGACGTGAGTCTGAGTGAACTCTGGGAGTTGGTGATGGACAGGGAGGCCTGGCGTGCTGCGATTCACGGGGTCGCAAAGAGTCGGACACGACTGAGCGACTGAACTGAACTGATACTAGTTATTCTTCATTTGCTCCCCACCCCCGAGTGCACTTTGGTTTTGAAGTCCCCAGAGGTTGACCATGGCTCCTGGTTGGATTTGGCAAGTGGGAGGCACTGGCATGATCTGGAGGGAGGGAGGTGGGGAGGTGGGCTTGCCACCCCCTTGTCCCCTTGAGTATACATCTCTAGTGGCAGCTGCACCTCCGCTTTACTACAGCCCCTGCTTCCTGGCCCCTCTCCCCTGTCCCAGCTCTCACTGGTCTCAGGAAAAAATTTTCTGTCCTCATCCCTTAGGGCCTCCTGCCAACCTGAATCCCCACATGCCTCTCTGCTCATTCCTCATTCCTTGTTTGTTTCCTTAACTCTATTTAGTCCTCTGTCAGTAGCCCCGTCTTTAAAGTCCCCTGGTTTGAACCATCTGGAGACAAACTGTGTTTCCTGCTGGGACCCTGACCGATAAACTTACTTTATCCAAGAGCTGACACTTAATCACATGCTACGTCCGGTTCAAGGCAAGGATCAGGACTGCTTGCGGATAGGCAACGTGGTTGCCACTGGCTGTTTCTCTAGATTCACATTAGAAATAACCTCTTTATTTCTGGGCAGCATGCTGGCTGTTAGATTCTTGAATCTGTCGATGGAGGGAAAGGAATGTCTTTCTGCTTCTTCTGCCATGCTTGCGAAGACTCTACTGTTAATAACGTGATCCTGGACCTAAAATCTTTGACCGAAGAAATGTGACTTAGAAAACCCCACGCTGACAAGGGCATGGAGAATAAAACCATTAACAGGTAAGAGTGCTTATTAGACATCCAGTCTGCAAAAATTCAGGTCACCAAAGTTTTTTTGAACTGGATTATTATGCTAGCTGCCTCAGTTCTCTGATTTATTTTGCTAGTGCAGACCTTGGGTCTTCACTCTTTCCCTCATCCCACCTGCCAAAAAAAAAAAAAAAGTACAGAAAAGTAGAGCAGGAGGATTACAGGTGTAAGTGATTCTTTCCTGGTTCCAGTCCTATTTTGATATTATTGGCTAGTTAGACTTTTTTCCCCTAGACATATTGAATGTGTACCCCCAGATCTATAAAATGTCCAATTAAGAAACCAAAGAAAGGGTTCAGGAACCAACTTAGTTACACTGATACAAAACGGAAGGCCTTGAAAAACAGAAGAGAATAATTTAAATATATTTTGAAACTTATGGCATTGCATTTCTTCTGATACTTCCCTCACCCAAACCCCTGCCAGATACCCGGAACAGGAAAATACTAAGGATGAGTTTTCTAAGTTAGGAATTGAGAAATGACCCATTTACAGAAAATCAAAAGCAGTCTCTCTCATGTTCTGCAAATACCTGAAATAATATACTAAGGACTCATTTTAGAATCTGCCATGAAAAGGGCCAGTGCTTGATCTGTAGAGTCCCGTTCACTAAGGGAATCCTTTCCTCAGAGGAGGGAAGGTCAGAATAGGAGAGACCAGGGCCAAGCTTTCGTCTTCACTCAGGCTTAAAGGGACTGGGCTGGGATGCTACCCAGAACTCAGTGACCTGAAGGAATGGAAATATTCGAGATTTAAGATGGAATGGTGACTTGATTAGTTATTCTACTTTTAGTTTCCTTCAGATTATTTTAAAGAACAATCTTGTATTACACAACTTGTACTTTTCTGCAAATAGACTCATTCTATTTGAGCCTTTACAATGATTTCTCTTGCATTCCTATGTAGGAACTCCTACTCAGAGACCATTGTCAATAATCCCAGGGCTTCATAGGAGATCTGTGAGTCCCTCACTGCATTCCCTGTGTACAGACGCTTCTCTTGGCTGAGTTTATGATGAACACAGATAAACATAAACATATCTGGACTGTACCTGAGTTAAATCTCTAGACATTTTCCTTAGCCAATTTCCCCACCCTTTTCTTTCTCAGGTGGTGTATGGCTAAAGAAAAATCATGCTTTTTACAATTGATCTTGGAGTACTTGCCATATGTAAAGGTTGGTTTGTAGGGCTGATTTGTAAGCATCTTGACTATAGTTCATGGTGGAAATTCACTTAAGTGATAACTCCAAGCCTTGCTATGTTGGTGCTCTAGAAGGGGAGTCAAAAGACACTTGAAATAAATGATTTTAAATTCAGTTTCATTTTAAACATATAAGTCAACTAGGTGTAACGGCCTGGAAGTTAGAAGAACAGCCTCCATTTCTGCCAGCAGCTCACTGTTAAATTTGGGGTAGCCTGGGACATGGTGAAACTTAGCCATAATGATGTTTCGATTACCTGATGTTTCATATTATTCATATTTCTTTTCTCTGCTGATGAGTGCTTGAGATGTGTAAAATATTAACTCAATTCATATTTACTAAGGACTTGAAGTGCTGTTAAGAATGCCAAGATGGACATGTAACCTGTGTTGTCTAGGGTTGGAAAGTCACACAGATCTGTAAATAACATGGATGGACCTTGTTAAGAACTTGATAGTATGCTGCAGGATTCCAAAAGAGAGAGAGAGAGTGTCTGTGCACCCTTGGCTTGGATCAGAAGGGGTGCCGTGCAGGAAGTGCCTTCAAGATGACACCTTTCTTCAGGGTTGGCCAGGTCTCTGTCTCACACTTTCATAGTTCCCATTACTTCCTTAATGGCATGTCTCCCAGTTATAATTACACATTATTTGATTATTTGAATAATGTATAGGCCACTAGATTGTAAGCCCTGTGAGGGAGGAGACTGTCTTTTTTTGCTCACTTTGGCATCCTCAGGGTCTTTAATGGTCCCAGTTTCAAAAGCAGTCAAAAATGACCACTAATTCAATGAATGAGTGGCATTGAAAAAGAGGTGGGCATTGGGGTAGAGAAAAAATCTTCCAGGTAGAGGAAACCATTTGAAAGAGGGCCATGCAGAAATGGCCCCCTCTCAATCCTTAGGGACTTTATAAACATTAGAAATGGCAAACGGCATCAGATCCTTTTACTGAATGACTAGAGGACTTGTTGAGAGAATTTATGGCAAGTATAGGGGTATTTCTAATCTCTCCTTAGTAAACTCAAGAAAACTGTATCACCCTGATTTTGTTTAAACTCTCCTTGAACCTAGTAGGTGCTCATTAAATATTTGAAACAGAATTAGAACATGGATGGATTTATGGACGTTTTCTTTCCGACACCCTTTTGGAATAACAAGCTATCATTTCCTACCCCCTGCCCCCTCCTGCTTCTCACTTAAGCCATGTCTTTATGCTGTGAGAAAAATGGTGCAATATGGGGAAAAAAAAGCAGGGCATCTGGTTCACCAGATATGCATATGGCCACAACATATGGCAAACCCAGGGCATTTGACCATCATGCTCATTAGAATGTGCCGGCAACCCGGATGCCGCGCGTTCACTGTGTCTCTGTCGTTCTTCTCGCAGCATGCCGACCTGGTGTTAATCATGAGGACACATTTGCCTTTCTCCAGCAAATCGCTTCCTCCACTCCTTTCACCTCTGATTTCTTCTGTAATCCCGTCCGCTTCTGTGTTTACTTTCAATTGGTCGGTGGCCTTGGAACTTGCAGGATGGTCTTACTCTACAGGTCTTACTGAAAAAACATCAACACACCATGCTTACCACCAAAAGCAACAGGGCGGGCTCATGGACTTCCCAGGTGGTGAGAAGAAAGTGTGAGGTTCGTTTACCTTAAGGCATTAAAGAAAATAGTCTGGTTTTCTCAGGGGTTGGGATCATTAACTTTTCATAGGAAAAAAAAAAAAAAAAAATTCCACCCTACCCCAGAGTCCCTGATTCTCATTCAAGAACTTGACAACTTCAGGAAGACTCGGGCTGGGAGAGTGCAACCCCACCCCCATCCCTTGCAAACAAAACAAAATTACAAGCAAATTCAAATGTTGAGCCAGGATCAGTCTTCAAAAGCCTGTGAGCTGCTTACTCATTTTGTGTATTTGATAGTTTCCCCTTAAAACATCCTGGCTGCAGTTTTTCTAGGCCCTACTTAGGTTTTTATTTCCCTCTCTCCTCAGACCTCCACCTCCTACTTCTCTAAGGAGATTCCGTTTTTCAGCTCTCATTGGCAATTGGACCACCATTCATTTAGTACATTTGCATATTCCATTTTTGTCCAGATCGCTACACTCCTGTTGCATTTCTAAAAATGAGAAATGAGATCAAAACTCATTTTAACCCCGATATCATCCCCTCTGCTTTTTATTCGTTGCTATTCTTTGTTTATCATCTTTCACCAAATTTTCAATCCATGTGACAATACTCCCATCAAAATCAATTAAAACCAGTTTCACAAAATAAACTTACTGATGCCCTCTGTCAATCTTTTCTTGAATTCCAGTTGTATACTGTTGATGTACATTCACTTATTGCTAGGCATACATTATTCCTTTCATCTGCTAGTAACTATCAAAAAACAGTAACAAATTTGTCTGGAAGGATTTATTCTCTACTTAGCTCCCTTCTTCTTTTTCTTTCTAAGTATCACTGATGATTTGATTGAACTCAAAATAGTTACAGATTTTTCTCATTTAATATCTACTCCATTATTTCAAGGCAGGAAAAGTGCAGATTTTTTTTCTTTTAGATAGTTTTATAGACAAAAGTGAAAGATTTTTCATTCTTGCTTCAAATTCATTGTGAAAACAGAAGGCAGTTTTCCCAGATGGAAATCTGTCATATCATTATGGAAATGTCAGATTTCCACCCGGGGCATATTGACAAAAAGCCATGGTTTTTGCCCAGGGGGTGGAATTTCACAAATTTCCCCCAAAAGAGCTGCACTCCCTGGTAGAAGACAGAGGCAATTTCTTTCCCTATTTCAGTTTTGTTAGCCTGAGCTCTAAGAGATTGGTTTCAGGCAAATACCCAAAGAGGAGAAAGAAAACTTTAGCATCCCTAGTGCTGGCCATAGGGGCTTGGCTCTTGTTTCTGAGTCATTCCTGGCTGTATTTACTTTAATGTTTCTGTTATCCTGAGCATTAACTCTATTGGCAAGATCACAAAAAAGGGTGTGTCATATTGCCAAGCAGAGGAGCAATTTCCTCTGCTGACCAACCTGATTTTGCCATGTGAATGACTCCCCTTTAGTTAATAGTTATGCTCTTCTTAAAGTATCTCTTAATTTTGATAATTGTATTCTTTCCCCCTGAGAATGGAGCATTTTAAACCTCCGTTAGTAGAGTATTCATATATGTATTAGAAATATCAGCAAATCATGTCCATGTTAATGAATGATAGGATATTAAGAAGAAAATAAAACAATCCCTAAACATTTTCATGCATTTGTGCTCATCAGAATCTCACACTTTAAATAGATGAAAGAGATTTGTGAGTGGCATAAGTCATGGCAGTAGCCCTGGGACATGAGTTACTCTATTCTTTTACGTAAAAGTCTTTCTGCCTTGTATAATAGCCCTGCTGAATAGCAACTACAATGTAAAGGATCTAAATATTTTTCTTAAGTCGATTTGCTGTTCTCAACAAAAATCCTCCTCCAAAGATTATACTCGTATATGTACTCTGCTCCACTAATATAAATGACTCCAATGTATATTTTTCCTAGCAGAAATACCTGCATTAAAAAAATGCAGCAATAACTTCAAACTTCAAAGGTCTAAACTTCAAAAGGCTTCTTGCATTCTGCTTGATGGGACAGCATCTTATGCACACATGCTTTTTTCCCTGCTAAATGCCTTAATAATGAGCTTGGGTTCAGATTTTGTGAATCGGAGCCAAGTAACTCTATTTTATTATATTTGCTGGGAAATGAACTAGCTCAGGGTAATTAGGAAAGCAATTTTATTAGCTTCTATTTCATAAAGATTGTTTTTTAATCAGAGTCAGAACTTACTAGAAATGATTCTGTGCTCATTGCTTGGGTCTCAGGAAATGAAGTGGGGCACCATAGGTCCTAACCCACAGTAAAACCAATGTGATGAAGACAGAAGCTTTGCTCTTAATCTCTAACAATGCTGTAAAAATAAACCCAATCTGATGGCATTGTAAATAAAAGGGTCACAGCTAACGATTACCTGTGTCTAGTTTATTATAGACTAGGGCCCTGATAACTGAAGGAGTTCAAGCTTTCTTTTAATTGCTCAAGGAGTCTTGGATTCAAGTCGTGAACAATCTGGGTTTGGGGGCTTGGGGGGGGCTGGGGTGAATAGGAAGCAAAGTGAAACACTGGATTCGGTGAATATGTCTTCAAGAGACAAATGGGAGAAGGAATTGGGACTGATAGTGTATTTAGATAATGTAGTGCAGCTGTGAAAAAGACAAATGCTCTACTGGGGCACTCAGCAGAGAAGGAGGGTGTTGCTTATAGGAAAATGGAGTTTCTCTAATCATGCCTCTTCTGGCAGCCACTCATGGAGCACAGCATAGTGTTTGGGGAACCTCATTATAAAGAGAGCATCAATACTGTAAATTGGAGAGAACTCAGAGAAGGGTGACAAAAAAAGATAAAAGGATTAGAAGAGATGACCTCTAAAGAAAGGTTAAAGGAACATAACATTTAAAGCTTTCAGGGAAAGGAACTAGAGAGATGGAAGCCTCTGCTAACTGTTTACAAATATTTGAGCAATAATAATTTTTAGGAAAGAAGGGGATTGTTTGCAGTGGTTGAGAATGGTCTAATAAGAAGTAACAACTTGAAACTAAGGAAAGGGGAAGCTGTTGGTTAGAAGACGTTAGGAAACATTTCTTCCCAGTAAGGGCAATTAGGTACTGACGTGAACTGCCTGGGGAGGTGGCTAAGGCCCTGTCACTGGACGAGTTGGAAGTATTTAGGGGCAGTTAAAGCTTGGCCACCTCATGCGAAGAGTTGACTCATTAGAAAAGATTCTGATGCTGGGAGGGATTGAGGGCAGGAGGAGAAGGGGACGACAGAGGATGAGCTGGCTGGATGGCATCACCGACTCGATGGACATGAGTTTGAGTAAATTCCGGGAGTTGGTGGCGTGCTGCGATTCATGGGGTCACAAAGAGTCAGACATGACTCAGCGACTGAACTGAACTGAACTGAACTGAAAGCACTTGAGGAACTCATCTGATGGGAAGGAAAGCCCACCCTTTTCTGAAGACACCCCTCTGCAGGAGAAATGGGCTACAACAACCCAGGAGGACTTTCCCAATGGCCCTAGTTGTGGTTTAACACGTGTAAAGTAGGTGTGTGGAGAGTTGGGGATTGGAGGTGGCAAATATGGTCCAAGAGAAAAGCACGAGTACGGGAAATACCTTTCCAGAAAGCAGTTATTTTCGACTGTTGGTTGTTAGTGTTGGTGTCCCTCATTTACCTGTGCAGTTATCAAGACGTTTACATGAATCATTGCCCAACATCTCCAGAAGTCAGAGTTAACGTGGGAAGCCAGGGATGCCTCTGACAAGGAAGTACGTTTAAAAATGAATGGTGTGAGGTTGTGTGCATCAGTTTCTGTTGTGCAAGCAAAGGGAAATAGAGAAAATTGCCATGTTTTATCATGTCGGACGAGCTGGAACAGGTGACATGGTGATCAGGTGTGCATGCATAATCACTCCCCCAAATAATCGCCATGTGGAATAATTTCCCCCCAAATCTTGCAGCTTCAACTTATTCTCTCCAAGTGACTCATAAATCTTGGCCTTGAATGTGAGTCAAGATTCCAGGCTGCAGGCTCAGGGGTTTGTTGGATTTATTCAACTTTAGTCTTTATTTATAGACATAAAAGTGTATTATTGGTTGTAACATCCAAACAAAAGAAAACAGATTGTAAGCATCCATTAATGTTTTCCCAAAAGGGAAATCGCACGTTTCTCTCGGGCCTCTCATTCTCTCCCTTGTAATATTAAGATGATGTCATAAACTCGTAATTACTTCGTGATGTTCTTGTGCACTTTATATCTGTTGGTTCAGAGATGCAAATTCCCTCTCTGATCAGAATGCAGCAAACAATATGAGCAGGTGGAAGATAAGTCTTAGGTGGCTTGCAATTTAGAAACCGCTGAAGTTTTGAATTCACACTATTTAAACTCTGTTCTCTGGAAGGGAAACCGTGCATTTAAGAAATCCTGGGCCTTGCATTATATACATGAGATAAGGTGTTAATTTTATTGGAATGATTATGTTTACCACGAGAAAAGAAAATTATTTTGGTTAACAAGAATGTGAGACTATATGAAAAAATATTGTATTTATCTGGTAGAAATTTTTCATGCACTAATCATACCCAGGAAAGCAAAGATTCTTTAAAAGAAGGGGTACATTTGTATGCACATTATTAAATGTTTGGTTTTCAAGTACCTGTAACATTGGGATAAATGGAATACACAAAACACAGGTCTGTAAGAGAAAAATGGATCACAAAATGGTGACTTTCTATTTTCTTAGCCAAATCTTTGTTCTTTTACTCTCAGCTCAGCTCCTTGATTCTGCAAGAAAGAGGCTATAAAGTATCTATTTCCAACTCCTCTTTAAGCCTTGCTCAGATTTCTTATTGCTCATTGCTAACCATTTTAATTTCTGACCTCTTCTGCTCCACTAGTTATAGACCCATTCACTGACCCTCTAGGATTTCCAACTCGGTGATTTATGTCCTTGCCATATTCATGGGAAGCACAGCATCAACCTCAGAGACAGAAAGAGAGAGAGGGAAAGAGAAAGAGATGCTTCTCTATCATTTTTCTGCTTGGTATTGAACGACTGTTTTTGTTTTTGTTTTTAATGTCTCTTTTCTTACAATCTTAGTAATGATCTTGATGTTGGCAGTCTTAGATGTCCCCAGAAATGTCCCCCCTCCCTTTGAAAAAAAAAGCACTCTTTTGCTGCAGTTTTTACAGACCTAGAGGCAGCATTTCCTTGAGTGGTGGGGTTTGGGGCAGGATGGAAAGACAGTGATCCTATCATCTCTGATCTGATCAATAAAGCTACTGACTTCTGGGAGTGTCAGAAGGGAGAGTAGAGAGAAGCCTGCTTCCGCCTTGGCCTTAATACCATTACTTTCCTTCAGGGAAGCAGAGCCTTTTTCCCTTCATTATTAAGGTATTGAGGGTTATGAGGCCATCTATTAGGAGGAGCTGGGCCACTCTTCTCATTTGTTTAATATTTGCCCTCTCTGGTCTTCTTATAAGTGGACAAGTAGAACAACAAATGTGGATGCCATTTGCCATTCTCAGCTGAGTCATTTGCATTCAAAGTTGAGTTAAAGGTTGATCTGGCTTTAGATCTTTGTTTCTCCAGTTATATGTATTTCTTTATCTTTTTCTCACTGTGTGTTTAATTTCCAGTCCTTTCTCCCGTTCTCTGCATTTCTTTACAAATTCTCGGTCTCCAGCAAAACAACCAGTTCTCTTGTAAGCCCTGCTCAAGGATCAGTTTTATCTGCTCCTGACCCAGGCGTGTGTTGTGTGGTAACACCATTCAGAATTGAATATGAACGCAGACTAGCGAGCCTCTTTGTCAGACTATGGACGTGCCCCACACCTCGATCCTGTTTAGTTATTAGTATCTGAAAACTTAATCATACACTCTAAGAAAAGGCTTTGATAGGGAATTTTACTCCTGCATGTTCATTTAAGATTTAGACTTGACATATTAACGCCAAATTTAAAATTGTGTCCTCTTCATTGCAATCCTCTGTAGTTACAAGGTTCTAATAAATATTATGTCCTCCCATCATGCAATTAAAATTTTCCACCTCATTTCACAATGCAAAACATTCACATGTTGTCAATCATTTTGAAACATGATTTTTTGACATCATATAATTTCACTTCATTTTTTCAGACAGACATCACACCAGGAAATTATTTAAGAAAGAATCCTATTATATCTTTATTTTTCCACCAAATTTCACCTTCAAATGCAGTCATTTGTGTACATTTCAGTAATTTCAACAATAAACTTGCAAGGAGAGGGAATGGCAAGCCCTCAGACAGACGTTCACATATGGGTTTTGCCACTCTTGCAAGGCTGCAGCTCGGTTGTGGGCACTCAGTTAGAAAACATGGTTTTAGCCACGGGAAGTTTACAAGTCTTGCTGCACAAAGTGAAAAGGTTGCTTCTTGAAACAGCTACCACCTGGGAGGTTGGGAGAAAAACATGAGTGTGCTTTTGAACTTTCCTCTGTTTAATAACTAGCAGACACTAATGATTTGCCAAACATCCTGATTTAAAATGGCGGTAGTCAAAAGCAAGGCTGCCTGCTGCTTGTCAGGTAGCCCACCTGTTCTCCACACCAAAGTTCCCCTGACCTGTGCCCAAAGCAAAGCTGTTATCCTTTAAACCACTGCTAGGGGTGCATGTGTACCTTGCTGGGCTCTGTCGCTAACATTCTGCTCTGCTGTTGGAGAGAAGCTTCCTAATGGAAGCTTAATGTTGCCTCTGTCATGAAGGAAGATCCTTGGGGAATGACCTCGTGCATAGTCTTTGGGGAGGCTGGGGTGGAAGCCGGGGTGGAAGAGAAGGGAGGAGGGTTCATTTAGTCTGAGTAGCAAGGGACAGTTAACAGGAAAATGTTGACTAAGGCAATACTTGATTCAATAGGATGAAGATCCCTTCCTAGGGTTTTAAAATAGCAGAGTGGTTTTTCAAGAAGGGGCCACCGTATTATTTATGACTTGGTGTAGTTTTTGTTTTTTTAGAAAAGATGCAGAAAATGGCTGGTGGTTGAGGATGGGGAAGATGTGACATAGGGAAAGCTGTGGTCTCTAGGAGGGTGAGCAAAGGTGGCTTTTGATTAAAACAAAGGGGCCTGAGGAAGGGGATATTCTAGGTTTATGTAGATATCAATGAATATATCAGAGTGATACATTAGACAGCACTGGAAAGAATTCTGTTATGATAGGTCTATCTAATTGTTGTTGCTTAGCCTCTAAGTCATGTCCAACTCCTTTGGTGACCCCATGGACTGTAGCCTACCTCGCTTCTCTGTCCACAAATTTCCCAGGCGAGACTACCAAAGTGGGTTGCCATTTCCTTCACTGGTTATATTAAAAAGATTACATTTAGGATTTTATTAATGGTTAATCTGTGAAAGTGTTGGGTATGGAGTAAGATCTCATGGCACATTTTTTAATTCCTACCATGGACTATGCTTAACACATATTATGTCATTTAAATCTCACACCAATAATGTTGGTATTATTATAATTATTTTATTGATGTGAGATCTAAGACTCACACAAAGTCACCTGACTAATAAGTGGCAGAGTTCAAAATCAAATCTCCCATACCCTAAATGTTTGTTTAATGAATGTTGACAATTAAATCCAGAACATAGTCACTTATGGATATTCATACATATTTATTAATTATACCCATGCATGTCAGAATACCCATCTGTTTTTTGATGGGACAGTTAGTAAATTAGAAGGAGATCCTTTACGATGGGCAAGAGCAATCTTCTCCCATCTTTTTTCTACAAAATGGACTTTGTAATGTTCATTAAGCCCCAATTCAGAGGAGCTGTCTCCAGGGACCAGGGGATACTTAACTTTGTTCTCTAAAGCCAATTGAGCCACAAATGAAGATAGCAATTAGCATTCATCATCCATGGTGATTTTTATCTCCCTTTGTGGGTTGACACAGTGCTTACCACTGTGCTACCTAAGTGCATTGACATGTTTACTAACTTCTCAGGAAACAATGCTGGGAGTAGAATAGCTCCTTCCTCTGAGCTGTTCAGTGCCTAGTTCACAGACAACCATTTAGTTTTCTCACTATTGCAAGTCCTTGGTCATCTGAACTCCCATGTTATTCACACTTACCCAGTATTAATGCAGTGAAATTCTTTATGATGGTGAGCAGTCTTTTGAATCATAACAAGGTATATTGAAGTTTATGCCATTGTGTGTCTACATATGACTTAACGTGTTTTAGGAATTAGGTGGCACAAAGAGAATCTAACTTAAATAAACTTAAAGTAGGTGTTTTCAAAAGACTCCACAAGCATCTCATGAAACCCACAGGTACTAATAGAGCTTTGCCTCACAGATATGGCGGCAGAAGTGGGCATCTCCTCATTACTGTCTCTCCTCTCAGCTTCCCTTTGCTGCTGTGCTTTATTTTAATCTCTGATGACCAGTTTCTGTTTACATATCTGCTTATACATGACACATTGTCGCTGCCTTCAAATGGTGGCCTTAACCTACAGCTCTATTAATATGTGACTGTTCAGCTCATATTTCCCACATCAAAGTAATGCAAATCCCAGTTTCCCTATTTCAAATTCCTGGGTGAAGGAATCTGAGGCAGCCTAGGTCATGTGTCTATTCCTGGTCAAACAGTTGTAATGGGGAAGAGTGACTGAAGAGAAGAGGTCATGCATGCTGGGCTGCTTCTTTCAGGACACTGGGCAGAACACCTATGAAACAGATTAGAAGGAGAGAGGTTTGTCTCTCCAGAGTCAACTAGAATGAGGATTGTCTGTGGGGAAAGTAGATTTTATGCACCTGATGGATATTTAAATTACTATATGTAAGAGAAAGAAACAAACTTCTCATGCAGGAAACCATGTCCTATACATTTTTAGTTAGAGGTGCTTCTGCAGGACACCAAGGAAACAGAAATACTGGATTTTAGATCTGAGATTGAGACTATAAATTTTTTTTGGACTGAAATCATACCATGTTTTTGGGAAGGTTCCATTTCTGTTTCTACATACCAACCCATTTGTTGGAATTCAGAGAAAAGAGGAAGTTGAATTCAGCCATTATTATTCACCACCCCCATCCCCACCCCTGAAATACACTGGAGAGCCACCTTTCTTTTCCCCCATCCATGTGTATTTCATACACAGACACAGCCACTACCAGCTTTTGCTGGCTTTGTGAACATGTCCCCAGAAGTCTGGAAGACACTTGAAAAGGGTCCTCAAGTTAGTTCTTCAGATATTTCTGTCTGGCGGTTTGTAGATCATCATTGAGATTTCTCTAACAACCCTGAGTAGATGTCTATGACTTGCCTAGGAAAGGTTAAATTATTGTCAATTCTTGGGGAAAGTTTTATTGAAGGGCAACTTCTCTTGTACCTGGGGGTTGTTGCCTTCTCCTCCTGGAAGTATCATCATGGTGTGGGTGTTTATAACTTCACTCAGTTCAATTGCTGTTTCTCCTGGTGGCTCAGATGGTAAAGAATCTGCCTGTAATGTGGGAGACCTGGGTTCGATCCCTGGGTTGGGAAGATCCTGTGGCAAAGGGAACAGTTACCCACTCCAGTATTCTGTCCTGCAGGATTCCATGGACAGAAAAGCCTGGCAGGCTATAGTCTATGGGGTTTTAAAGAGTCAGACATGACTGAGTGACTTTCATACTCACATACTCGCTCCATCCTTGAGTTGTACCCAGACAGCCAATTCTCTCTCTTGAGATGAAAGCATCTATATTTGAACAGGTGGAGGCATCGACTTTCTTCCTTTAATTCTAAGGTTCCAAGCAGAATTGGAACCGTTGAACATTCTAGTGCCATCAAAGGGTGACCAATATGGCCTATTAGGTAAGAAATCTGATTCTAGTTCTAAAATCCTATTTGCGTATTTCCTTTTCCAAAGAGTGCTTTTCATACCAGTTTCTGGCCTTGAAGTATGTGCCTGAGGGTTTATAAGGGGCTGATTTCTCTCTAATAGTGCTTCACCCTCCCATTGGAGACATACATACTTACAGAAGCTGAAGTACTGTGTTCTAGTCCTACTGAAATGAGAGTTCTAGCACAAAACCCCCTGTGTGTTTTCTCTATCTTCTGAGTACTGTTTAAAGTATTGAATTTTGTGCCTACTGTGTCACTCCTAGGCCCCTCTACAGGACCTAACCTTGGGTTGATGCTGAAAGGTTGCCATGTGTATGCAGACTATCAAAATGCCCCACTATGTGAAAATAAAAATATAATGAGCTGAAACTTAAGAGCTGCTGGCTTCTATTTTTCCTGTGCTTTGAAGGTTTGTTGCTCATGGGCAAAAGAAATCAGTAGCCCTGAGTCTCTGCCTCTTTCAGGGCCATGTTAGCGGCAACAAAAATAACATTTTAAAGTAAGTTATTTATTAGACACTGTTCTAAACATTTCACCTGTATCATTTGTGAATTCTAAAAACTACCTTTTGATGTACATATTTCCATTATCCTGATTTTACAGATGAGTAGACTGAGGTTCAGTAACTTGCCTAGAATCACAGAACATGGGTTAGGATTTGAACATGGTGTAAGTCCACCCTTTGTGTCTGCAATCACTACATTATGTTGCCTTCGAAATATAAATCCACTCAGTCAATTGTAATATAAGCATTTAAAGGGTATGAGAGAGCTGCCCTACCCTTTTGATCATTCTGTAAGTTCTCTTCCTCAGACCAAAAATCTAATGGTGCTTCTTAAAGTTTCTTCTCTTGTCGGGGTTTGAAGGAGACAAGATCAGAAGAGAAGAAAAATCTAGGAAGAGTTGGGCTTGAGAGGGATGAGTAGAAGAGGCACAGAGGAGATTTAGAGCAGTTAAACTTCTCTGTATGCTACTACATGTGACTATACATTTCTTTGAACCTGTAGAATGTGTAACACCAAGTGAAAGTCGCTCAGTCATGTCTGACTCTTTGCGACCCCATGGACTATACAGTCCATGGAATTCTCCAGGCCAGAGTACTGGAGTGAGTAGCCTTTCCCTTCTCTAGGGGATCTTCCCAACCCAGAGATCAAACCCAAGTCTCCCGTACTGCAGGCTGATTCTTTATGTGCTAGGCCACAAGGGAAGCCCAAGAGTGAACCCTGATGTAAACGATGAACTTTGAGTGATTGTGATGTGTTGGTGTTGGTTCATCAGTTGCAATAGTTGTACCACTCTGATGGGAGATGTTGATTATGGGGAAGGTTCTGCCTGTGTGAGGCCAGGGATATAGGAGAAACCTATAGGTGTTAGCCTTCCACCTAATTTTGCTGTGAACCTAAAACTGCTTTTAAATAACGAGATCTTTGAAAAAAGCAAAGTGAGAATACTCAGAAGCTTGTTTATGATCCTTTGAAGGAGAGTGGAAGAGAAGGGACACATTGCTTCCCTGTTTGGAAATGCTCATCTGTTTTTACTGGCTTCTTTCTCAGCTAAAGGGGGCCCAAAAGTGACGAAAACAAAAACAACCTCCCTCCCCGCTAAAACAGGCCAGCAGAGAGCAAGCTCTGTGCAAGACTGAGGGGCAGACTCTTTTGGGTATGACAGGATGAGCTGTGCGTCCGAGTTTCTCAGGATGCTGCTGCATTCGGTGTAGTATCCCCGCTGGTGCAGAGTTTGGCCTACAGGGAGGAGCCAAGAATCAGAAGACTCTGGGGCCATCTTTCCATTTCCAAATAAGACCATTTGGTCTGTGGGATGGGAGAAGTCAGGGCAGGACTCTCATGGGGAGTTTCAATGGGAGCATTTAAGTAAAACCTAATAGGATTATCAGAAAGCGATCAGAAAATTGGTCTGAGCATAATCCCCATCCCCTGTGCCCTGTGTAGCATGTACCAGATTGTGGCTGGTGATGTTCAGTATGAAGCCCTGCCTGCACCCATTCACTTCCTAACCCTCTTGCCTGCTTTCATCCTTTAGTCCTTGTTATCACCAAATACACTGTGTGCTTTACTTATCTAGGCTATTTATTATTTAGCTTCTTCCCCTATGGAGTGTAAACTCCACAGAGGCAGTGAGTTTTGAATAGTTTGATCACATTTTAGGGGTCTTCTTAGGTGCACAATGAATTGTGCTGAAGGAATGAATGTTGTTTTGGGTATTCATTAGGGCATTCTGGCCTGAGGCTGTGCACTTGCTTTCCTGTTCACAGAAGTCGTTCTCTGTCCCTCTCTCTCATTGTCTCAAGTTTCAGCTGTTTTATGGCCAGGTGTGTGGGTAAATAGGTTTTTCTTTTGGGGCTTTCTACTCTCTCTGTTTCTCTGCCCTCTGTACTGTGTTCCATCACATGTTGCTCATTGTCATTTGGAACAAGTTACTCTCTCTCTTGCCCTCTAGCTTGCTTTCCCCACCCCAGTCTTTACACTAAGCCATGAGGTGGTGTGAGAAGCATGAGAATGATGACAATGACAACATGGGGTAGACAAGGTGACTAGCAGTTTATCCCAGGAGACAGGTGGTTGGAAAGCACCCTGATGTCAGGAAAGCAGGTCCAAGGGTTGCAGTTATCCTGTACTAGGTCCATAGAACTAAGTTGTCAAGACAGAGAATGAAACATTAGCCAACATTCATGTGAGTCAGTAGTTTACCAATATCAAACCATTAAGATAAAACATTTTGCTTTTTGGGGGAAAGAAGACTTCAAAATTTCTTTTGATAGAATTTCCTAGATAAGTACCATGTACACATGTATTTATTTATTTGAGAAACATTGCTATAGTGCTTGTTTTGTTCCAGGCACTGTCTTAAGTGTTTCAAAAATAAATATAAGGTCATCCAATAGTAAGGATTATTGTTATCCCCTTCCCTCCCCACCCTCCATTTTATAGATTAAAAAAAGAGGCAAGAAGAGGTTATATAAGTTGCTTGAGACTAAGTAGTAATAGTCGAGCTGAAACTTTTACCTGTGTACCTAGGTCTGGCTCCAGATTCAACACTTTTATCTACTAACCAGTCTTCCCTGGTGACTCAGTTGGTAAAGAATCTGCCTGCAATGCAGGTGACCCAGGTTTGATGCCTGGGTTGGGAAGATCCCCTGGAGAAGGAAATGGCAACCTACTCCAGTATTCTTTCCTGGGAAATCCCATGGACAGAGAAGCCAATATTTACTTATACTTTTATAGTGTTGGTTACAGTCTTGTTTCAAATCTGTAATGATCTATAGATCTTTACAAATGAGATGATAAAAACCCAAAGTAGAAGATAAGGCATTTGTTTTAACTTCAAAGAAAAGAAATCTCCTGATCTGATTTGTTTTGTTTTAATGCTTTATCTAAGGTATATATACATATACATTAAATATACGTAAACATACATAGCTCAGAATATATACATGCATATACATATATATTCAAATGTTACATGAATATATTTTGCCTAATCCATACAGAGCTTCATCGATATTTCTTCTTTATTCTCTTTCATGCCAGCAGCTTTCTTTATGCATTTCCATTTTCCACATTTTTCAGAGTGATTGGATTAGGTTGCATACACTTCTCCTGAAATATTAAGTGCATACAATCCTCATCCACATGCATTGGGTCTATAGTTATGATCTATTATTTCAAAAACCCACATGGCAAAAAAGAGCAGAACATGACTTCAGCGCTATGAAGTATTAGGTCCAAAGAACCCCCTGCCATTCATCTTCTCACTAACGCCAGGACTAACAAGACCCCAGAGCTTCTGTCTCATTGGCGGTTCCTTTGTCCTAAAACCACAGAAACCACACACACAAGTATATATACCCACAGTCACTCGCTCACATCCACTTTATGTATCTGAGAGAATTAACCTATTTCATAATGAGTAAGTTGTTGTTGTAAGTTGTCCTGAAATTTTTTTAAGTTAAATAATTTATTTTAATCGGAGGATAATTACTTTACAATATTGTGATGATTTTTGCCATATATCAACAAGAATCGGCCACAGATATACATGTGTTTCCCCCCCATTCTGAACCCCTCTCCCCTCCCTCCCCACCCTATCCCTCTGGCTTGTCCCAGAGCATGGGCTTTAGGTGCCCTGCTTCACCATTCCTGAAAATTTTTAAAGTGGGTATGATATCAGCACAAGCGTCAATTCAGATTGTTGAGTTCCGTCTTCAGGATGATTTGGGGAAAAACTCAATACGGAAAGGGTTGGACAAGACATCATTTTTAACTTTTAATTGCCTCCACCTGATGTTGTCTTTCTTTCTCCATACTGTTTCTTCCTCTTGACCCTTGTCTTAATTAAATACACCCAGTATCTAAAGTTGCCACTCCTGCATCTCCCCCCTTTATTTTTTTTTCCTCTCAAAAAGGCTTGAAAATAGGATTTTGTTTAACTTATGGAAATTGGTCTATTGCTTTGGAGTCAAGCCATGTTCGTGGCAGTATAATTTCCTGGCTGATGGTGTCTCACTGTGGTAATTTCTCAGACATCCTCATGCCTTCATTGGGTCCACAGATTCATTTTATTTCCTTGTATTCCAGTGGCTTTCTGCTATGATATAGGCACACACCTCTGGGCATGCGTTCACTTTACTTCTGTCTCCCCTTGAAGTCCTCTGCTCAGAACTTCTGAGTCCCTGTCCTTTGCCTTGTGAGATTTTGCAACTTCTCTAAGGTTGAATCTGCAAGTAGAACAAAACTGTGGACCTCTGCAATATGCTTTTAGATAAATTCATGAAAAAAAATAAATTCTGTTGAGTTAGTTTGTTCAAAGGGAAAAATCTTGTGTGCTGTGTAGGCATGGTGTTATTCACTGGGTACTTCAGCCACTGGTTACTTATGCCTGTAAAGTCTACAATGCCCAAACACCCAAATTTGGCCAGTCATTTTTGTTTATATTATTCCTCCAGTAAGGATACTCTTACATACGCACACACCCTGATGGTAAATGTTATGGACTCAACATTCGGATTATTTTGTGAATTTTTCACAGTTAAGCTGGAGGTTTTGGTTCTGTATAGACACAGATTACCAAGTGCTTCCTAGTAGGTATCCCTTCACATCTGCCTTACTGATGTGTAACAAAGTTTCATTAGCTCACAGGTTTTAATTTAATAAAGAAAAGCTAATGCAGGTTAGATCCCATTCTTCAGTGAAGGTAATAAGCCTTGTATGTATATATAAAAAGGCTATCGCCCTCTGATTGTCAAAGTTTACTTCTTTCTTTTCAGATTCTTCTTTGTATTGTTTTACAATCTAGGTATATCTGTTTAACATGAAATGCAGAAAATGACAGGGCTCAGACAGCTACTGCATCCAGTGACAAAGATTACTGTCATCCTGGCTCATCAGTTAATTCATCATTGGCAATGGTCCATTCCATTTCCTGGTAGCCTAGCAACAGCCAATGATGGGGAGGGCTGTTTGCCATGTGACAGTGGTATGTGGTACTTTCCAGAATGCTTTTACATAAAAATAGGATGATAATTTATAAATTTACATTTTTATTTTAATAAATGGGAATATTTGGTTTTAGGGGTTGACATTCAAAAGGGAGACAATTTTATTTTGCAGACCATGACTTTAAAGTGCTGGACTAGTGACTTGATAACAGAAATGGAGCTATCAATTTCACACATAAACAGGGTTTAAAGTTGAGCCCGTGAATGCCTTACTTTACCTTAGAATGAATATTCCCCCACAGAGTAACTATAAAAAATAATATAATTAAATGAGACCTGTGCTTATATCAGTGCACACACATGCTTATACTCAGACACACATACACATACAACATAGGATTTTGAGTCTGAACTTTGGCTCTTAATTTTCTTTATCACTGAATAGAAAAAAAATAAGCAAAGAGATTCATGAGCAACAACGATTATTGTTGTCCTCAATATGAAAAAAAAAAAATCTTTCAGTTTCTCACAATCTTTCTAACTCTCTATTGATGATTCATGGTTCATTTAAAAATCTGCTCATTTGTTTTCATGGATTGAATTCCCTGATTGTTAGTGTGTATAAATGTGTTAGCTACTTTTGAAGCTATCTTCTGTTGAAGAATTGATAGAAAATCCTATTTAAATGTCATAATGCTTTTTCTCTTGTTATGACAGTATCACTGGGTAAATAGTTTTATTTTAGTACTCTAGTTAAGAAAATCTATAATCACCTACTCATAAATCTTTTTTTTTAAACCTACATTTAGCCCCATCTGCAGAGACAGAAGTTGAAAATAGGCGACTACCTAGACATGAATTCCTTTAAATATTAAAGAGATATCATCAGTGATTTTATTAGTCTCTGAGCTCAGTAAAGGCCTCCTTGACATCTAAAGTCTAATGATTTTTTTAAATATATTTAAAGCCTGGCACTGCACCTTTAAATATTGAACAATATTGAAAAATATTGGAGCTCTTTTTTTGTATATTAGCTTTAGGCAGAACTGTTGTATGATTTCCACTCCTTTCATGACATTGTAATGATGTTACCACATACAACTTTATCTTGCATGAAAAGGTGAAGTCATGAGTGATTTCTCCAATTTAAAAGCACTCAACCCTCACAGTGCTAGAAATGAATATTTTGCATATATTCATGCAACAATGATTCAATTTAAGATTTCTATTTTCAAACATTGCTTGAAACCTTCACTATGTTAGTAGTAAAATTGCCAAAATGTGTAATAAGATTTATTATAGATGAGTAGCATTTTATTTAGTATTTCATGTTAACACGCTTTTAGGGTTACCTGGTTTAGCAGAAGAATTCATCTTTCTTTTCTAATCAGAGGGAACATTTTATTGTATTTTAAAATATACTCTTTATGTACACATATATATTGTGGCGCAAACTGAATTTTTCTCGCTGGCAACACAAACTCAAACACTGATCACATCAAAGCTCAGTATACCCTCACACAAAGCTGCTCTGATTGAAAAAAAGAGAATAAAGATTTCCATTTCTCCTTTGTAATCCTTGTCCCTTCTCTCCAGAGTAGCTGTCAAACCTTTTGCTACACATCCTTAAAATGGGTTCAGAATTTTGAGGCAGACTTTATGCCTTTAAAGAGGTCCTGTTACACTCCTATTTATACTGTGTAGATGTTTCATGCTGTAACAGCAGAAAATGCGCAACATTATAAGTTTCCTAGAAGCCATAGCGTATGTTATAGGCAGAAGACGTATAGGTTGGTGGGGGCTCTTAATTGAGGGGCTGTGTTTCTGAAAAAGGCTTGCACAGATGGAAGAAGAGATCTATCTAAACGTGGTTACCTATGGGCTTATATACGAGAGGGAAAGCGCATAACCATTGCATGTCTGTACCTGTGATTATTACAGGGGTGCCATGAAACGATAGAAACACATACTCTTTTTGTGTTCATCACGCATCTTTAAGCCCTAAGTCTTCTTTCCATTCCATATTTCCAGTCAATTCAGCAAAGAAAGAGGGGGCCTTCCACAGACTTTTTTCCAAGGAAATATAGCAATGCTCTTACTCCCATGGGTGTATTTACAAAGCACGGACACACACACACACGTAATCATGTAAATATACACGCGTAGACATAACAAGGGAGAGCTGTGTATATGGGAAGGCAATGGCACCCCACTCCAGTACTCTTGCCTGGCAAATCCCATGGACGGAGGAGCCTGGTGGGCTGCAGTCCATGGGGTCACTAGGAGTCGGACACGACTGAGCTACTTCACTTTCACTTTTCACTTTCATGCACTGGAGAAGGAAATGACAACCCACTCCAGTGTTCTTGCCTGGAGAATCCCAGGGACGGTGGAGCCTGGTGGGCTGCCGTCTATGGGGTCACACAGAGTCGGACATGACTGAAGCGACTTAGCAGCAGTAGCAGCAGCATACCAAAAATATAAAAGTTTATACCCAAAGTACCCTGAGCACACACTTCTCCCTCCAGAAAAGAAATATAACTTAATTTCCATTTACAAATGACCTGTAGTTGCTAGCTATCAACTCTCATTTGTTGGTGCACAGTCACTCATAAATGACACATCCATACAAATGTGATTGGGTGGATTACCTTAAATTTTATAATTAAAAAAAGAAAAAGATAGGCAAATGGAGATGCAACATGCCAGTTAGTGACTTATTCTGCATTTTGAGGAGGGAAAGAGAGTGGCTATCTTATTAGGCTCCTGGGTGGGCCAAATTTTCCTAATTACATGGAAATCAGAGGCAGCTCTGAGACTAGTTTCTTACCTGCGTGGAGTAAACACTCCCCCGCTGTCACTAATGTCCTGTAAATCATGTTAAAGAGAAGCATAATTAACATTTTTGATCAAATCAAGCTTCAAAGTCATGAGGTGACTGAATGAATAGAGCCACATTTCTGCGTCAGCAGTGAATAGAGTCCCCATGAAGGGTTAGTATGGCTCTGTACTCCTGACTCACTCACCCTCCCACCCCTTGGGTGCCCCCACAAGGCAGGGGGAGATGGGTGAAGAAATTCTCAATAGCACATCTCATGCAGTTCAGTGGATCTAAGCTCAAGAGACAGCAAAGGACCTGGGGAGCAAAGAGGGAGAAGCAACTCTGTGTCTGAGAAGAGTAAGCAACTTAATTTTTTAGTCCAACAATGAAAGCAGATCCTTTCTGTGCATGGCCAAATTGGCTCTGCTTGTCTTTCCAATCATTTAAAAAGGATGATATTCCTTGTTAAAGGACAGGTGGTTTTGTACAAATTATTTCCATCTTCACTTTTTGTGTATCTTGAGAAATTTTCCATTCAGTTGCCAAAGGCTAATTAGAACTCAAATTTGTCTGGAAGTAGGTGCCCAAGTGGATTGGTTGAAATTTATCTCAAAGGTTTCTTGGCCTCCAGGACAGCATCCATATAGAACCTGGGAACTCCTGCCTTGGGAGACAGTGCTTTTCTTTCTTTCAATTAGAGAAGAGACTTTAGTTGCAGATATCCCTAGAGGTTACTGGTGAACTTGCATTTACACCAAAGAATAAGCTGTTGATAGTAAAACCTTGGAGAAGGGAGTAACAAAGGATGGAGTGAAAAAGTGACCCTGGTATGCCCAACCAGACCAGTAAAAAGAAGGTGAGAGAAGTGGAATAGAGGAGGTTGTATGACATGTAATCCTCTTCCTAAATATCACGGTTTTGATGTGAGCTTGGCTCTTGCTCTGAGAAGGTCTCAGAAAAGAAGTACGTTTTCTACAAGGATAATGTAGGTTACACTGATTTTGAGGTATATTTATAGAGACCATAGGCTCTGGGTTTCTGGAGTATATATCAATTTCAAAATTCCAAATACTGTTTTTAAGGATGTAGATGTATGTATATGTGTGTGTGTTTGTGAAGTGTATGCTTTTAGTTATATAACTATTTTCTTTTGGAAAGGCATTTAATAAAATAAATTCACAAGTTAGAAAAGTAATTATTAGGTCCTGAGTTCTAAATTATGATGCAGGAATATGTTCACTAGAAATATACATACTTTCCTTCCTACTTGGGTCTAAATGTCTGGAAAACAAATGGCTTAAAAGGGTACATCCAGCTAAACTGATTATTTGGCTGCTTAGAAAGACCAAATCCTACCCCCATCTCTCTTCTGTCCTAAATACAGAGTCCACCACAGCTTAACCTCTTTCTTTCATTTTGCTTTTTGGTGTTTTACTTTGCTGAATTCAGACAAACTGGTCTGTGTTTAAACAAATGAGAGAAATGCAGCCTGGATTGTTCTGGGAAAAGGTTTCTGTTAAACTCATACTATAGCACAGGACCTGCAATTCATGCAAATATTCCCTGGAATCCTTTGAATTTTTTGTAACATTATGCTTTCAAGAGGTTGCTGGATCAGTTTGATCAGCTTTGCCCCAGAAGAAAAGCTCATTCAAATCTATGATTGAACTAAGTTTTTATCTAAATAGGTCAATGGTCTAAATGGTCAGAGTTTACACCTTCAGAAATGTCTTTACTGACCATCCTTTTTCAAATTGCATAACAACTTCCTGCCCCACACATTTTGTTGTCTGTCTCCCTCTTCAGCCAGCCACCCACTTCACACCTAATGTAAACTCCATGGGAGTCAAAATTTTGTGTTTCGTTCACAGAATCTCCAGGACCTAGACTAGTGTCTGATACATAGCAGGCTAAAAAAAAAAAAAAAAATCAAGAAGTATTTATTGGATAAATAAATGGACTGCTTTGGACTTATTAAGTTTTCTGGTTATTTTTTATATGTAACAAATTTAAACTTGATTAATTAGCCAAGCTTACTATTTTTGGCTGTCCCTTCCTGTGTTTACCATTATGGTTACTTCCTTTTCTGTGTCTTATTCTTTTGACAATTTATGTGACACCAATATGTGGAGAAAAGAAACAACAAAAATTCCACCATAAAAGTTATTTTGCCTCGTGTAGACCAAGATAACTGTCTATGTCAGCAAGTTTTTCACCTTCCAACTGGTAGTTTTGACACTCTGAGGACACCTCTTCTGCCGTATGCACTGTCCCTTTAGTCTTCCTGATTTCTCAGCACATGGATTTGATCACAGGATGTTTGACACATTTCCCAAGTGAAAGAACTGCAGTGGAGAGGGCAGCGTAAGGCTGCTATACTGGAGCGGTGAAGCCTAAAGTTTCAAAGTGCTGAATGGTGTGACTCTTTCCTTCTTTTGACCCTCAGGGATAAAAATACAATTTCTATTATACATAACTGTTGATCATCAGCAGTCATTAAGCCATCATGTCTTATCCTTGCATTTCTAATACATATATAATGTTATATATGTACTTACAAACATGATATATGTATATATATATACACACACACACATGTTTCTGTGTGTGTGTGTGTGTGTGTGTGTATGGAGAGAGAAAGAGGAGCAAAAGGCAGGGAGAAAATGAATGAAGAAATGCAATGTTGAATAATGCTTCAATCAGAATAACTGAGCATAGTTCCACTTTCTGCTCTGGGCTGCTTTTAGCCTGCATGAAGAATCCATATGTCTTTACTTTCTACCCCTCTTTGACTTTCTTCTGGATGAGGAAATATGCCCCACACCTGCTGGTGTATTTCTATGAAATGTTTGGGATTTTTCTGGGCCTTCCCCAGAGGTGACTGTGTTTCAGTGGTTAGTGAATAATACAAAACAGTCTACAGGTTGTATGTACTGAGTAATCACAGGGAAGTCTTCAAAACGATCTCAGGTTGGTAGAATTTTCCACAGAAAATAATAACAGTAACAATAGCAGCACCAGCAACAATAAACAAGCTATGCCCTGTATGCATCCACCCAATTATTAGCTAATAATGCATAATTATGATTAATTCTCCTCTTTAAATGCAGATTCTAAATAGCAATAACCATTTATTTTATGTTTTCATGTTATTTTCCTGCACGTCCTTTATGTCAATTATGTGTTTTCAGGCACATCTGATTGTGCTCCACTGTGGTTTCGATGGTTTGATAATTGTACATTAAAAAACAACAACAACAACAACACATGTTTAGTATAAAAATTAATTACATTAAGCAGTCCTACTAATTTTGCCAGGCAAAAAATGGCATCCCACAAATTTTCAGCATAAAGCGGGTGGCCAGCCTACTTAGGAGCTTTACGGTCTGTGGCTGGGGTTTGCGAGGGAGCTCTGCGCAGGCCGTTTCTCAACGCGGAGCCAGAATGCAGTGGACGGCAGCATGCCCCTGCTCTGGTCCCTGTGCTCCCTTAAAATTCCTCTCTGGCCTCTATCTAATCAACCACTTCCCAATTACAGTTGTAATAACGGAGCTGAAAATATCATTTTGAAATGTCGCTGAAATCCAAATTGACAGGGCTTCTGCCAGCAAACTGGATGATCAAGAATGTAGCTTCCTTCTTTTGGTTTGCTCCTACTTATAAGAGGTTGGTTCCTGGTAATAATGAAGAAAAACATTAGATATGCTGTAAAAATAACCTATCCAGAAAATCCATGGGAGCAGGTGAATGGGAGGTAGTGGAGAGAAGAAAAGAAAAGGAGGGGCAGAACCAGAAGGAATTGGATGAAAAAAGTCTGCCCAATATTGCAATCTTTCGGGAATATTTTCTTGTGAGGCATTAAAAATATCTGATTCTTAAAACAATTTTCTGCTTCTGTAACTCAAAATAGCGTTCAGTAAGGGGGAGGGGAAATGTAGCAATTAGTTGGCTTTATTTCTGAGGTTTTATTACTTTGATTCTTTTTGATTTAATCAGCCACGAATGCAGCTACCAGCAGACGGTGACTTTTTGCCTGAAATGTGCTTCCTGCTCAGAACAGTGGCTTGTGATTGTAGGTTAATGTTAATGAAACATGAAAAGGCAGACCCTTTTTAGGAAAATTTGTTATTAACAAATAAAGGCTTGGTTACATTTAGAATCGCACCAGAAATCACACTATGGAAAATATGGCCGGAGCCGACTCTGGAGCCAGCCCGCCATGCTCAAGTGATAAATTTGTTTACATCATTTAAAAGTTCTAACTCAGTACAGACGAGGTGACGTCCTACTTTTCACATTCATGTTCAATTCACAAACATAAAGAGACTCTGAGCCATTAGGGAAGCTTTCATTTTGGCTGGGGAAGGATGAAATGATAGTGATAGTGGCTTTCATAGCAGAAAATAATTGTATACTTTTCTTCTTATTATTTTTGGCAAGGCGCGCACATTTCGGCTTTCCGGTGTATTACATCATTACATTGTATAATGCATCATAATGATAGAGTGAATAGAGATGAAGAAATGCCAGCGTCTGCTCCAAGTTAAAAGAGAGAGACATTGCATGCATTTTCAACTGGGGAGGCTGCTGTTCAGCGAAGTGTTCTCTGAGATGAAACAAAGCTGCCTTCCCACTTGGCATTCACATTAATTGTGGACTTGCCAACAGGCCAGTTTCATGGGTGTATAAATTAGTGGGGAATAATTCCACTTGTCTCAAAACCCAGAATATCAGGAATGCTTCCTGAGATGGTAGCTTGTTTGTTTTTTATTTTTTTAATTTTAATTTTTTGTGTGTGTGGTTTTCAGCCAGCTCCCAGAAAACCTGCAGGATCTGTTGAACACAAATAATGCCATGTGTTATGCCCTGGTTTACCTGTGTGAGAGGTAATGGCTGTCTTGAGAACAAATAAAAGTCTTATTTTCAGCAGTGTATTTTTCAGATGTATTCAAATAAATCATTTCTCAAATCCTTGTTATTGAAAATTGGAAATCCATTGACATCTCTTGAGAGGAAATTTAAACATGCCGATTGTTATTAATAATAATACCAGTAAATACTAATTGAAAGTCGATGGTAGTCTAAAAGCTGCCAATCAAGATGTGTCAATGGGATGCTAAGATAACTAGATTCAAAGGAAAAAATAAAATTAGCTCATTTATTTGTTTGTATTTGTTTCCCATTGTGTTGCAGAATAAATGCTTTCTCAATGACTGTATTTTTTAATAATGCTAATTTAGGCAAACCCATTTGACACTGTCTCCTAAAGTGTCCTGTATTTCTTAGTTCTACAACAGACAATTATAGTAACGATAAATATATTGGCCCACAGCTTTCAATATTCCTTTAACCTTTTGTAATTAAAATTAACTGAATCTTAAACATTCACTTTGATTCTATGTTTGTGAACATATTGTATGCTTTGTATTGAGCTGGCACGAGAGATGTTAAGGTGATCAATGGACTTGGATCTTCTCTTCTTAGAGCTAAAGGTCTAGAGCTTTAGCTGTCTTGACATCAACACAACATGAAGATCCTGGCCATACCAGGGTTTGCACACTTGCACAAAGTCTATTCTAATAGTCACTTTTACTTGGTCCAATTAGCCTTGAACTTATTGAGAAAGGCCATGTTGGTCTTAATATTTATTCTGTCGCATTAAGCCTTAGCAGAAAAGGAAAACAAAACAAAACACATTTGTTAGTAGTTAGTAGGAGACAAAGTGGATGTTTCCATTGTCACCTGCATATTTGGATGAAAAGGAGACCCAGATTTCTGGTCTTTAGATAGTAGAATATTTTGGATTTTTACTGGTCATGCAATGCAAAGCTTACATAATTCAATAAAACAGAGGTGTATTCAGTTGTTGAAAAGTTCCAGATTCCTAAGTTGGCTGGTAGGTTAGTTAGCTAGTTAGCTAGTTCAGTCTATTACTTGGCTGCTTTACTATGTTTACCTGACCCCCACACAGGTAAGCTGCCAAGTGCTTTACAAGTTACAAAATGTTTTTGAATACAATACCTTGTTTGCTTAGTGGTGAAGATCACAAGCTTTGGAGCCCTCTAGATGAATAGATGTGTATTCAAATAGTGATTCTGCCATATCTTTGCTAGGTGACCTTAAATTCTGAAAGCTTCAGTTCCCTCCTCATAAAATAAGAATAATAGCTACGAGAGTCAATGAGATAATACATTAAACTAGCTGATAAGAAACAGTAAATGGTAGCTATTCTTTTTGTTGTTTTTTAAATGATCTTTAATTCTTATTACAGTTTTATTAAGCAGCCCTCTAATGATACCATGAAATCCTCCCGTTCATTTCATGTCTCTATGTGTCTGGGCAGGCAGATTCCCTTTCTGGGATTCTATGAAACTTCCATCTTTTGCAGTTTTATATATATATATATATATATATATATATTTTTTTTTTTTCTTTTCATTCCTTAGAATTCAGTCATCTTTTCCCTGACTTTAGCACTTCAGTTCAATACCTTGTTCCACAAATATTTATTTAGCTTCACTGTACAAGTCACTACTTTAAATGCTGCAAATACAGTGGTAAAAGTGGGAGATTATGGTCCTTGCTACCATGGAGCTTACGTTCTATCAGAGGAAGCACCCTTTTAACAAATATTGCCAGAACAGATGTTTACTTTGAGTTGGATGAAGTGCTTACAAAGTGAAGTACAGATGTTAAGAACACATATCCCTGGGGACTTAACATAGTCTAGGGTTGGGAAGATTTCCTTGAGGAAGAGGGATTGAGTTGAGATCTAAAAGACAATGAGGGTCAAGCAAGGAGGAGAGAGAACCTAGTATGTTTTCTACCTGTGAAATTCTTCAGAAGCATGCAGTCCACCTTCTAGGACCTTCTGACTTAGAGGAGCACCTTCCCTGACCTCTCTAGTGACCAGTGAGTGGCTTTGCCTTAGCAGCTTTCGAAGGCTTACTGTTGGGATTATTTGACTTCTTTCCATCCATTTATTCACTTATTTGACAAATATTTATAGAACACCTAGGGAGATCTCAAGTATAGAAATCTTCATGCTTTACATGCATTTTTGTAACCAACTATCTCCAAGGTATGTTTTTATAGCTCTAGAGCTGGTCTTGTTTACTATGTTATAATCCTGACTGCAGGAGACATGTTTTTCATGACTTTCTGTCCCATTCAGTATCATATACACAGTAGGCACTCAATAGATGACAATGACCCCAGGTGACCTCTGAACTGATCTCTCATATGGCTTGTCATCTGCCCCACTTTTTAAATCCCTGGCAACATCCTGCAATGTTGAATGTTTCTAGCCTAACAAAAAACATAATTAGGAAGGTAAATCTGCTGAAGCTGAAACAAATCATTTAATTCATTCCACAAGCCAAATGGAAAATGATTTTGAGATTATCCACCGTATTGGGTTATCTGCTCTACTGCTCCGTACCATTAGCTCAGGCAGTTGGGGAATTGCTTGCAATTCACAAAGAAGCAGATTGTGTTTGGTTTGTGTTGGCTGTGTATCCTCCTCTGAAGTGGCTTCAAGTCCTCTCCAATTCAGCTAAAGCAGCCAGTCAGGGTGGCCGCTAAACCAAGTAGGTTTCTCTCATGTTGGTACTTCTGTGTAGGGCAGAACTTGGGTGCACATGTGTATGCATGTCTGCCTTTGTCCACTCCAGTTCCCTATCAAATGAAGGTGGTACCTAGTAGGTATTTAGTCATCTAAATTTCTGGTTGACAAATGGCTTCCTGTTAACCTTTCACTTAGGGTTAAAAGTGACCTGATGTCATCTTATCCAGAGATAAAGAGTCATTTTTCTTTTACAAGAGGTGCCTCTGTTTCGAAGAGGTTTTAGAAAGGCATCTGGCCATGCAGAAGCTTCCCGGGCCTTGGGGGAGGTTGGAGTGCTGAGCATTTTAGCAGCTGAATCTGCTTGTCTGCTTCAACAGAGTTCACACTGCTTTGAGGTCTCTTCCTGCTTCCCTGGCTTTTGAAAGCCAAGCATCTAGTATGGCAGAGTAGGGTAGCACCACCATGAGACACTTAAGGCAAGCTTGGAGGGAACCTACCCTTAGACCAGCTTGCTTTACTCAAGGACAACATTGAAAGAGAACAGCTGATTAAAGCTGTGTTTTGAAAAGTACAAAAGTACAGCTTTTAGGTGTATAGTTCTAAGGTGACTGGCACCCAGTGCTGCTGTTTTAAAGAGGGTTCAGATGTCTATTTGCAGATCCTAGGAGTGAGCCCTGTGAGTGATTGACAGTGAAGAAGATGGGGAACACATGGATGGAAGGGTAAAAAAGCAGATAGATGATTATCTAGTGCTTAAAGCACTGGCTTCCATTATGAATTTGTTCCCAGATGGCTAGGGAGTCACTTGGATAGGTATAGGAGTTTTTCTTCATCATCTTTGTTCAGTGAATCTGGTGCCCTTCCCATCCTTCAGAGCTGTGAAGGGTGGCAATGACCCTGCTGCTTTGAGGCCCAGATACTCCGGCAGGCCAACATGGGCCATTCTGGCAAGGTTGCTATGAGACCAAGAGAGGCAGACTGAGGCTTTGGCAGGTGTCGTGCTTTATTAGGAAGGCTGCTTATGAGTTTGGCTCCATGTCCTTATAATGTAGGAAGGCTGAAGTCTTGGGGGAAATAAGTTAATAAAAAGAAAACACCTGACCCAAAGCAGGTTACTAGATTAGGCAATTTGCTGATAGTACAGTACAAACGATGACATTCTAACTGTTAAGCTAGTTAGAATGAAGACAACTGAGATTATCTCATGAAAACTATCATAATTTTTGTATCAAAAATATTGTCATCTAAATGCAGGATGGTTCTGTCTATATTAGTATAAGAAAAGCCATGGATCTAGACATCTAGCATGACAGTAGCTTGGCAGTCTATAACGGAAACCTTTGCCTAGACCTTTTGCTCGGGAAAACTCTCAAGGCACTAGAAAAAAAGGCAAGATCTTCTTATATATCTAATAGCACTGAAGAACACTAGCTACGCGGACTCTGCTCGCAGTTCACCCTGGATCTCCCTCCCATGTGTGTGCCCTCACTCCCTATACTTGGAAGTTGGCTGAAAAGATCAGTTGGGGCACAGTTCTTATGGTGACAGCCCATAGAGGCCAGGACTCTCAGTCATATGACCACAAGGAACTGAATTCTGCCAATTGCCACTTGAGCCTGGAAGAGGACCCTGAGCTCCAGAAAAGAACAGCCCTGTCCAACACTGGGATTGCATCCTGTGAGCCCCTAAGTAGAGAGCCTGGCTAAGCAGTGGTGAGACACTTAACCTAAAGACATCATGAGATAATTAACGTGTCCTATTTTAGGTCATGAAATTTGGGGTAAATTGTTACACACCAATAGAAAATCAGTACCTTTATTCTCTTCATAAAATATTCCATCATAAGACTTTTAGATAGCAAGTCACTGAGTACTCATACAGGATCCAATGTATGAATTTGCAGTCGGCACACAATTTCTGACGTGTCAGTTTTACATTACAAAGTGTGGTACATATCTACTCCTGCTGCCACCCACTGTCTCTGGCTCCAAGGGAGGAGCCCCATCACAGTACCCCTGAAACGCTGGCCCATCCCATGGCACCCTTGCTGTTGCAGACACCTTTGTCCATTATCTTAGCATAATACATTTGATCCAAGTAGGGATCATTAGTCCTGAGGGGCCTGGGGGGGAGGTGCTGATGGTGACAGGTTTCCTTCTTCTACTATTAGCCCCAACTCTCCTGGAATGGCCCCCAAATCCCTGTATTGAGATCCACGGAGTAATCTGGGCAGATTTTCATGCTGATCCTTTTCTGTTTTGCCCTGGGGAGAATCTGGCCAACTATATATTCATTGATATTTCCCCATTATTTATTACCTAGACAGAATAGCATGATTAATTATTGATCATAGAACAGTAACTGATTAAAGTGTGGTTCTGATCAGCAGTCAAAAGTCATTTGTTTCCAGGCGTTTGTAGTTCCTGCATAGAAAGTGCAAAACAATACTCTTTTCAGTGCATAAAATATGACACCTGTAGGCAGACTGTAGTTATAAGCCAGCCACGGAGACTTTCAACTGTACTTTGTCTTAATAAATGGGAAATAATGACTTGCCAAAAGAGAGAAACTGTGGGGAAGATTTACATGTAGAGAATACGATGTGAAGAATAATAGGAGGATTCTAATTCGAATTGTTTCTCATGGTCTAAATGCTTTGCTGAAGAGACACTCACTAGGAATAGCTTTTTATCATCTGGGAAACATATCAAATTTTGTCTCATTCTTACTTTATTTCTGGGCTTATTCCGTCTCCACCTCTTTTCTCCCCCCTCTACCACTTCCTTTCTTATTCCCTCCCTGTCTCTCTTCTCTCTCTTTACATTCTTCATCAGACACTCTGTCAGAAGATGGCAAACTATGGTTGGCTGGTCAAATCTGGCCTATCACCTGTTTTTGTAAATTAAGTTTTGGAGCACAACCAGGATCCTTCATTTTCATGTCTCTAGGTGGTTTTGCTCTGTCGCGACAGCTGCCTGGATACAGAGAAACCATACTGTCCATGAAACCTATAATGTTTAATATCTGGCCCTTTATAGAAGAAAGTAGGCTATGTGCCAGGCACTAGGAACATGGTCACAAGTAGGACACAGGGCCTTCCCTACCTTCAGGGGCTTCAGACTTATGGGAGTATCCAGTTGTACCATGTTGTAGGTGATAGGATGGTGGGTATCTGAATGAATCATCACGGGAAATAGGAGACAAGCATTATGTATTTAAGAAGTAGGATTAGCGGATGACATCTCAGTGCAGTTAATATTTGAGTTGGGGGTTTCCTAGCAGTTTGAAAGTGGAGAAAAAGAATCAGGACCTGAAATCTGTTGCTCAGATATCTTATTCCAGTACCCACAAAAGACCCAATCCAAACTTATTAATATAGTTTCTTCTTTGGAGGATATACATTTTTTCTGGCCATTTATTACTGAGTTGTTACATAGCTTTCTGCTTAGAAACATCTCCAAATACGGATGGCTTTGTGGAATCTGATTTTACTCTTAGATTTTGGAACCTACTGCATTGGTGAAGCATTGAGCTTCTGATGGTGGGGAGAAGCTAGAAATCTTGATTGGCTAAACTGTCCGAGACCTTACAGACACCACTGCTTTTGTCTTGAAGAATATAAGACCATGTCTCTGCTTCTCCGATAATTGCAATTAGAGTCAGTTGACACCAGATAAGGAAGGGACCCTTACAGCTCACAGACAGAAGTAAACTTAGGGTTTCAACAGTATGTGTTGGATTAGAGAGATGTCCCTGAAGTTTTGGCAGAAAGCCCCTCCCCAATGACCCCCTTTGACCTTGACTGGAGGCTAAGTTCATTCCAGAAACAAACATTATAGTTTTTCTTTTCTAAAGAAGTGTTCAAACTCAAAGTGGGCAGTTCATTTCAAGAACCACATAGGATACTTCCCAGGCCAAACCAAGACAAAAAATCCAATAACAACAATCAAGTAAAGACCAGAAGCCAAGTTCAGATTTATGAATTCTCTTTTCATCAGAGCAGAAAGTAAAACTGGTACCTGTTTGCCTTCCAGAATAAAAAAAAAAAAAGGAAATAGTAAAAGAATGTTAGAAATCATCTGAAAATGAGTTTTTAAAAGTTGGACCGCAATGTTTGCCAAAAAATGAAAATCAAATCCAAAAAAATGGCTGAAAACATCACACTTCGTCTCCCAGTTATTAAGATGTCAAGTCCTGTGTAAGAGGATTTTAATCCAAAATTTCTAAGGCAAAAGGAACTTCCATTTATTGAATGTTGAGCAGATAACAGTAGAGTGACCTGGCTCATTTTGACTTCTAGACTTATTTATAAGACTCTGAAGGGATATTAAGTTCTCTACTCCAGAAAGTCTTGATGCCTCTCACACAACTAGGAAAGGTAATGTTGTCAGGCTACAAGCCTAGGAATTGAGCCAACCAAACTTATGCTTGGATCCTTGTTCTCTATTCCTTAGCCTGTGGCCTTGATCAAATCACCTAACTTCTCTAAACCCTGGTTTCTCTATCTATAAAATGGTAATAGTAATAGTGATGTGAAATTTTCATGAAGTAATATACATAAGCAGTTAGTACCATGCCTGACACATAGCAAGTGATGAACAAATCTTAACAACTTTAATTTCAGTTTGATGTCACAGTAATTTGATTTCCTAAGATGTTTAAGGGCATTAGAGGGTGTCTTGGACTTTCAAGTTCAAGTTTGTCCATGCACATTTTGAATGTGCTCACTGAGTCAATTAATATCAGAATTGTGCTTACTGAGCAATTTGTGAGCGCACATTTCTGGATGTCTACTTGAAGAACAGAAAAATAGAATCTTTCGAAGACAAGTCTGTTTATTCAACATCCATTGAATGAGCATCATACATTAGACACTGGGCAATGGCATGGGAGACAAAGATAAATACTATTCTTGGCTCAAGATTTTATAGTCTAGTTGCTCTGTGGACATTTTAACAGAAGATTATAATTCTGTGTGAAAAATGCCATGTTGGAGTCTATAGGACTCAGATGGCAGCAAGGGGATCAGAAAGGCCTTGTAGAAGAAGCTTTTGAGCCAAAATTCAGAAAAAGAGAGGGTGTGTTTCAAGCAGGCAGGCAAGGGGAGGACATACAAGGCAGAAGGAACCATGCAGAAAGATACCAGTTCAACAGTGCTGAAGCATAAAGCTGGAACATGGGAGACAGTGGAGGGAGACACAGCTGAACAGGTTGGCTGAGCCCTATATGACCCCGGAGCCATTCTATTTCAGCTCTGTAGGGGTGGAATTTAGAGAAATTTTGAACAGATCCAATATGCTTGTTAGAAGGTTAATCTGGTTGGCAGTGTGTAAGACTGACTGGAAACAAGGAATCAGGAGATTGATGAGGTATGTATGAGGTATTGGAAGTATCCAGGCAAAGGATGATGAAATTCTGACCCAGAGTTGTGGCAGTGAGGAAAAAGAGGAGAAAAGGCATGTGCGTTATGGTAAGAAGGTAGGAAGTGATAACCAATTGATTATTATTTGAGTGAAGTGTGGTTTAGGTATGTAGTTCAGAAATTTCATGTGTGTATTTGAGATATCCTAGGATCTGAGGTCAGAGAAGACAGTGGCAACCCACTCCAGTGTTCTTGCCTGGAGAATCCCAGGGACGGGGGACCCTGGTGGGCTGACTTCTATGGGGTTGCAGAGAGTCGGAACGACTGAAGTGACTTAGCAGCAGCAGCAGGATCTGAGATGGCATGTAGACAGTGTGGACTCTCATTGGTTTTGTCTGGGAGAAAAATGTTGACCTGCTCATGTTAGCTCAGTTAAAGTCTAAGTAGGATCAGAGACTCAGTCCTCCAAGGTTAGTTCTTGTTGGTTGATATGTGGTTGCATATCTTACAGTGAGTCAGCCTAAGTCAAGGTTGAGTGAATCTTAGTTTATGAACGAAAAGAAATAGCCTATTGACAAAAACGGACAGTATACACTTTCCCTACAAATTCTGGCTTCTTAAAAACTCTGAGAGAAGCTTTAATCTCTCTCAGAGATTGTATTTAAATATCATACTATTCACCATCCTCCTGTTCATTTATCCATACATACATCTGTCCACCCACCACTGATTGTCCTTGACTAGCCACAAAAACTACCTGCGAGTTTTAACAGGTTGTGTGAATCAACTTACCAACCCTTGCCATCCTGAAGGAGTCAGGACAATTCAAGATGTAGGTTTGGAAACATCTTTTGTCAGATCTAAAATCCACAGAGCCTATTTGTTTGCTTGCTCTCATAATGCAAATCTTGTGTTTATTAATATCTAGGATGCAATTTTGTGAATGTGACATAAGCATTTTCTGCATTTAAGATTCTCTGTGTATGTGTGAATAAAATGTTTCTTTTCAAAAGGGTACTTGCTAATTAAGTGATAAGTAGGGATATATTTTTTTGGTATATGTATGTGTGTTTGTGTGTAAAAATGTGTATGTATATATGTACATATATATATTCAATCTGATTCTGATTCTTAATATATTCTAATCTCCATAGCACATGTAATATTAAAAGAAAATTTGGTAATACTTTAAATGTCCTATCATTGTGAATTCATTTTATATTCATTGTAATAGCATTGATCAAAATGAATTCATTTGGTATTCATGTAGATGTCACATGTACTTCCATAGGTGTTTCATTGTAAATTAGCATTTCTCAGAGGACACTTAAAATAAGTGTTACTGAAAGTCCTCATTACACATATTGCCGAGATTAGTACATTAAGGATCATGTACTTACATAGTACTAATGCATTTCTGCCACTTAAAATACTACATTACCCATTTCTGATATCTAGCAAATATCTAAGGCAATTTTGAGAATTACTGACATCCTAAAGGAAGTGGTACTTTTATGATTAAGCTAGTTGCCTATATTTTGCTCTGAATTTTTTTTAAGAACTAGAGTTAGATACAAAAAGGAAGATTAAAAATGAAATTTATATGATGACAACAATAGTTTTTAAATTACTTCATACAGTCAGACACCCAAAGAAAACAGAACTTTATCTAATTTTAATTTTGACCAGTCACCATGTTATAAGCATCAAGTGAAGAATTTGTGGACCAGATGATAGAATTGTGAAGAAAATAGTGAAGGCTTGGATGCTCCATTTTTAAGCTTGACTTATATCAGAAGCCAAAACCAAACACACAAGCAAATTAAAGATCATCCATCTTTGCAATTTTTGCCATCCTTATAACTGACCCATTACTCTCTGGACCATAATTTTTGTTGTGATTATCACGGATGTTGGGAGGAAATGGTGGTGGTTTACCTAGGTGGTGGTAGGGGCTGAAGGAGAATTCTTGAGTAAGTCAAGAGATTTGTTGGCTCTTCCAAGTTCCTAAGAATTCTGACAGAGAAAATGTGGAGGTCCCAGTGCTGCTGGCAATGTGCTTGCAGATCAACCAGGTCAAACTTTAGGATTCATCAGTATATTCTGAGCAACGGGTGTGATGTCTGTCTTAGAATCGTACTTCAAAAAGATATAAAATTTTAAGAATTGGATTTCCGTTTAAGAATTGGGTTTCCCAGGATCCTGCTGGGGCTTTCCTGGTGGCTCAGGTGGTAAAGAATCTGACTGCAATGCAGGATACCCAGGTTTGATCCTGGTGTCAGGAAGATCCTCTGGACAAGTGAATGGCTACCTACTCTAGTGTTCTTGCCAGGAGAATTCCATAAACAGAGGAGCCTGGCAGGCTACAGTCCATGGGGTCACAGAGTTGGACATGACTGACCAATTAACACTTTCAGAACACTGTTAGTGGGAGTGCAAAATGGCAAAACTGCTATGAAAAACAGCATGGAGTTTCCTCAAAAAATTAAAAATAGAAACCCAGCAATCCCTTCTCTGGGTATTTATCCAAAAGAATTGAAATCAGGATCTCAAAGAGATATTAGCGTTCCCATGTTCACTGAAGCACCATTCACAATAGTCAATATGTGGAAAAAAACTAAACATTCATTTATGGTTGAATAGATAAAGAAAATGGGGGATATACCGACAGTGGAATATTGGTCAGCCTCGAAAAAGAAGGAGATGCTGAAATATTTGACAATAAGGATGAGTCTTGAGGACATTTTACTAACTGAAGTAAAACAATCGCAGAAGGACAAATACTGCATGATTCCACTATATGAGTCATCTAAAATTGTCAGAGTCATAAAATCAAAGAGAGGAACAATGGTGCCAGGGGCTGGGGAAATGGGGAGTTGCCATTCCAAGAACAAAGTTCCAGTTAAGGAAGATAAGCTTTAGGGATCCGCTGTACAACTTTATACCTATACTTAACAATTAAATATTGTACACTTAAGATTTGTTAAGAAGATAGATCTCATGTAAAGTGTTCTTAGCACAGTAAAATCAAATAGAAAAAGAATACATTCTCCAAATAAAAAAGTGTGCACTGGAGGGATTTAGGGTCATGCGAAAGCAAACCCTTAGTACTTCCAGGATACCACCAGTCATCAACTCTGTGTCGGAAGCTCTTTTACTTTTCAGATCCATCTGTTTTTATCCTCTTCTCTGCATGAACTGTCTGCTGTCTACATCTGGTACCACGCTGATGGCTGTCCCTGAGATGGACTTTGTCCCCTCAGACGCCTTGTCAGGAGACAGCACCTTATTTGGTGCTGACTCAGTGGGAGCCGAGTTTCCAGCAGGCTACCAACTCACACCTGCAGAATTTGCCGGCACATCCGTTTTGCAAACACACAAAATGGGTAATTGGGCACACAAATGCCTATTTGCATTGCAATTTGGCATTTGTATACACAGTGATGGATTTTTTTCAAGTGCAAATGTGGGGGATACAAGTGCAAAATGGATGTCCTCAAGAAGGAGGGGCACCTTTAAAAACAACCTGCTGGAAATTTGAGGATTGCCAGGAAAATAGGTATGTTTGTGAGTATATTTTATGTTTTTTCCCCATTCAGGGAAATTCCTGATAGAATACAGCTCATAGTTCGTCTGTTACTTTTTGAAGGGCTAGATTTTACCACTAGACAGAGGGACATCCAGGGTTTTTTCACCCTAATAAAGGGCTTATTTAAGGTATATGGAATCAGTTAATAGGTGTTAATACTTAAATGAAACGTGAGGAGTGTTTACACCCTTAGACAGCTTGGCATTTTATAATGAATGCCATACACTGGTTTTGAGGTGTGTTGTTCTGTTTAGTGTTAAGAGTTACACTCAAAGAGTCCGACACCACTGAGCGACTGAACTGAACTGAACAAACCCATGGAAATGTTTGGAACCATAGATTTTTGTAACTAATGGGAGTGACACAGAAAAAAAAAAGTAATGATGGCCTTTGTAGAAAGAATGGTTGCAGGATGTTGAGGTGCTCCAAATGTCCCACCTCAGTCCCGGATTTCTTTGTCTCTCCTGTCCTTGTCCCTTTAAGCCCCTGTACTTCTCATTCAAATCTCATCCTGTACCCAGAGGGGCTCAACAAAGAAAGCTGTGAGCATCCACCTAAAAGGTCCTTAGACTAGGGCCCAAGACCATGCCCTCCTTTGCCAGTCAATGACTTGTGTCTATCTGCCTCTTGGCCCTCTAACCTCTGGTTCCATATCAGAGTCCACTGCTGCTGGTGACTTGTGGGACCTCCTCTTGGTTCTTTTAGACTCTAGCTTTCCTGCTCAGTTGTGACTTTTCTTCCTATCTTTGTTTCGGCAGTGCCTGTGAAGCTCTGTGGAATCTGCTTCTAGGACAGCCTGACCTGTGGCTGAGGGATCGTTCATAGTTGGACTTCTGCTGGACAACTATGGGTATTGATCAAGACTTTGTCCCTGGCTCTCCACTTCTTCTGTGTATTTATACTTTTCCTAAGTTCAGGCATGCTTATAACTTCCACTGTTACCTATAGTCTGATCTATACCATCAACCTGTATTTTGTCCAGGTTAGGTTATACTGTGTTGTCATTATCTCTAATTTAACATGCCTACAGCCAGATCTGGTTTTCTTTTCTTGGTTTCCTTCTCCTAGCATTTGACTTGCAGTTCCAGTCTTCTCTCCCACCCTTTTCATCCTCATTGATGCCTTTCTTTTCTACTCATTCCAAGGGCCATCAAGTCTTGTTGAGATTCCTTTTGAAATCTCTCTCAGGTTCTAAGCCTTTCTCTTTCCTACAGTCACCACCATCTGGTCCCCTTATGACTGGATGGTGGTATTTACTGTCTGAGTTGCCTCTTTGCTTGACTATGGTTTCACTGAATGCTCTGCCTATTATGGAATTCATATCATTATGAGCCAGAGAGATTCCATATTATCGAGTTGAGTTCCAGCTACCTATCATGGCTTTCAAGGCACATATTCAATATTATTTCCTACAGCAATGGGAAATTCCTTAAAAATATCTTCACTAGACTTTTCCCTTCATTTGCCCCCATAAGCTTCTCTCTTGTTTTGCCTCTGTCTTTTTCCATGTGGATTTCCCAACCTGGAATATTTTCCCTTTCTCATTTTGATCTAAACCTTCAAAACAGCTTCCTTGTGGCTTAGTGGTAAAGAATCTGCTTGCAATGCAGAAGACACAGAAGACATGGGTTCGATCCCTGGGTCAGGAAGATCCCCTGGAGGAGGAAATGTCAACCCACTCCAAAATTCTTACCTGGAAAATCCCATAGATGGAGGAGCCTGGTGGGCACAGTCCATAGAGTTGTAAAAAGTTGTACACAACTGAGCACGTATACCCACCCAAAGCAGCTTTTGAGATCTCCACCAACCTCAGCTCTAAAAAAACTACTTTAAATTGACCTAGCTCAAGACAAGTTTTACCAACTCTGAACCATACAATGTTGAGAGCCTTACACCAGTGGCTCTTCATAGATCAAGATCTCCTTGAATTCTTTTTTCAGCTCTTGCACTAGACTGGCATTTCTTTAAGGATGGTCATCATGCTTTATAATTTTATGTCCTTTGCAGTACTTAGTACTGTGTTGGTCATTGCAAAATACTCACTTAATAGTTCTTGACTTTACCTTCACATCTCAGAGAGCTGGAAATTAGAAGAGAAGGTTGAAGAGTTTAGTAGTGAGGGAAAGTCATGAAACTCCATTAAACATTCTCTCTTTACAATGCTGCCAGCACACCAGGTTATTATTATTGTTTTGTATTTAAACTCTCGTTCCTCCCCTATGCTTCTTCTCCAGCGTAACAAGGGCCTAATAGGTTTCATGTGTAAGTGCCTATTTTTATTAAAGACAAGTGTAATCTTTTGTAGACCAAATGTCCCTATCATAAATGCTAACGGAGAAAAATATTAGGACTCATTTATTTATGAACCTGTTAATAATGAGGTGCAGTTATGGAAAAAAAAAAAAAAAGGCTTCCTCAGCAAAAGCTCCTGAGCAAACAATGCACACTAGGGAGAAAGAAGCTAGTTAGCCTTCTTGACTTAAATAAAGCTATGTAGAAATGACAAGTGCCAGTAATTAGCGCAGCCTCTTCAACAAGATAACCCTATACATCTTTGTCTATTTCAATCACCAAAGACTCCGATTCAGTGTAAAATTAAACCTCGGATGCCATCAATTTCTGTTAACCTCTTTATATTGTTCTGTGTTCATGCCTATGTGATAGATTTTGTCATTTTATTAAATGGTGACATCTCTACAGACACGTGACCTAAAAATCTGTTTGCTCCTTAGCAAAGTATTCTTAATCATTTCCTGATATGTTTTGCCATCAGGACTATAATTTATTCCAACACCCCATTAGTGAACTCCTCATCTCTAAAAACTTGACACTTCTGTTGGAACTACCCTGCCTTTGACTGCCCACCCCAAACCTGCCCATCCCCAAATAATCCAGTTAGAATACTAGTCAAGGTCTAGACACTGGCTCAGGTTGTTTATTATTTATTCAAATTTCTATTAAGAAAAGTCTGGCTTGAAGCTTCTTCTCCCTCTGTGTTTAGTCCCTTCTTCCTATTCAGTGCCACCCTCCAGCCTATTTTAAAGGCTCCCTATTACCCATGATGTCAACAGTTAGTTTTAATCTGGGCTGTTTTGAAATTTTACTGCTTAATATACTTTGCTGCCAATAGGCTTTTATGAACTTATTCATCCATTATTATAAGAGATCATAAAAGTTATCACCCAAATTGGGAATAATTGGAAATTATAAGAAATTACAGTTTAACCTCAGGGTCCAGGTTTATCTATAGAAAGTCTTACGTAGACTCATGAAGAAGCCAGTAGAGTCAATACCCCTGGCATGTTTCAAGCCGTCTTACCAGGCACTGGCCCAGGTCAGTGTGCTCTTCACGTATTTACTCTGTGTCCAGGGCATAGGGGAACTTCACTTAGCTTCGTAAAAATTATATAGAGTTATTTCCATCCTAAGGGGGTCGCACAGAGTCGGGCACGACTGAAGCGACTTAGCAGCAGCAGCAGCAACATGCTCTTTATTCCTTCTTTCCTTCATTAACTTCCTTCCAAATTTTGATTTCTTAAAATGTTTCCTACATCTAATTTTGCCAGGGTCAGCATTCCGTCTTGTCCTCCCCCTAAAAACTTCACTTTTCCGGATGAATGACATTTTTTGTTTGTTTGTTTTAATGTGGCTTCCCCCACCTTTTCCCAACTATGTTGTGCTGGGTTTTTTTTTTTTTTTTTCCCCCATTCAGGAGACAGTATTACTCCCTTAGTCCCTTATGGCAAGAAAGGTGCCCAAATTCAGCTTCGGTAAACTTTATCTCACTTTGAGCCCTGATCGCAGTGGGTCCCTGGGGAATATTACAAGCTATCATCTAAATATGTATTTACACAATATTTTAAGACATACATTATCTAGTCAGTAGAGCAAAACAGCTCACAGAAAATAAATGAAATAAAGCAAGTTTAGATGATATTCAAAGGCACAGGTTGCATCGTGGTAAATGGTGAGGGAACCTTTGAGACAGACGCTATTTATCAAGGGGACGTTATTCAGGGTCTTGACCCCATTGCTGCAGTTGTTTTCCATGACCTTTGGTTTTGCCCTTTGGGTTAGATAGAAAGGACCATTGAGTTCAAGTCACTGTGATCTTTATATTTGTGGAGTTTTTTGTAGTTAAAGAAAGAGATAATGATGGAGAGGAAAGAAAGATCGAAAGGAAATTAGAAATTAGGCAAGAAGAAAAGAAGATTAAGAGAAAAGAACATTGATATTTTGGAAATAACCGTCCCCCCTACCCCTACCTTGGCAGCTAATCTGAGCAATAGAGGTACAGACCTCCACGGGAAATTCATGTAGAAATGTGCTCTTTGCTTGTAGTGACTGTGATGGGGGATATTTGGATTGTTAGCAAGCCCCCTGAAATCAACCAAAATTATGAGAGAAAACCACAAAAGAAGCACAGACATGAATTCTGTTTGAGAGTTTCATCAGACAGACAATAGCAGCGCCACTGCAACGCAACAAGCAGGTTTTAGAGGGAGCTGCTGTCCTGCTGTCGTCCTAGATATTGAAAAGCGTGCAGCATGCAATTCTCCAAGTCATAGTCAAGTTTTTGTTTGCTTCTTCCTGGCTCTTCCCACTTGCTATTATTTTTTTCTGTTCCACATCTGAAACCTCTGGGCCTGGACAAGACCTCTGATGTGAGTACCAGCCCTCCTGCATTTGCTTTCCTCTCTCACCTTTTCTCCTGTATGGCCTGAGCTCTCACTTTCTTTTCTAGACATTTCTCTACCCAAAAAAAAAAAAAAAAAAAAATTCATTTTAATTGAAGGATAATTGCTTTACAATATTGTGTTGGTTTCTGCCCTATATCAACATGAATCAGCCATAGGTGTACATATGTCTGCTCTCTTTTGAACCTTCTACTTTTTATGTGCACTTTAAGCGGCCTTTCTCTATTTTTCAAAAAAAAAGAAAAAAGAAAGCTCATGTGGTTTAATTTTCATTATTTTTAGGTGTTAAGTTTTAGATTAGCACACTATGTCTTAAACCATCGTATTAGAATGCTGCTTGACTCACTTCCAAATTGAAGACCTTTTAAAAAAATTGAAGCAGTCCAATAATTTTAAATCACTCTACACTGTGCATTGCAATTTAAAATTATTGGAGTGCTTCAAATTTTTATAAGCCCTTGAATTTGGAAGTGATCAAGGTTCTAGGCATACTCAGTGTAGAGCAATTTAAAATTATAAGAGCTGTCAAATTTTTATATAAGCACTTCAGTTAGAAACGGGATTTGGGTTCTGGGCATGTGCAGAGAAGAGCCACTTAAATTATTAAAAGTACTTCAATTTTTTTTCCCCCAAGCACCTGATTTTGGAAGAGTTTTGGTTTGTGCAGCCTGAAGTGACAACTTCCTTTGAGAGAGTCTGTGTAAAGAAACAGTCAGTCTTTCAAATAGGGCCTGCACTGAGGGGATATGAAGGAGGCAACAAGCTTTCTGGGGTGCTCTGGAAGACACCCAGAGAGTCTATTATGCCCAAACATCTCTTCTATGCCTTGGCATCTCATCATGATTACAGTTCTATTATATTTGGGGTAAAGGTATTTCCAGAAGACCTCTGTTACAATGCTAATTTCTTGTATTGATGAGATTAATGAGATTAATGTATCAGTGAAGAGAATGGCTCTGAACCCAAGACTCAAGCATTCTGTTGGTGAGGAGGGGAGATACAGGTCTCCAACAGGAGCCCTGTTCCCTGGGGAGACAGCTATGTGCCTGGGCACACAGCATGCGGCCTCCTGATTGCTAAGGCTGTGACTGAGAATATTCCAGGTGGCCTCAGAGTAGGAAGCAGGCAAGAGCATAACACGCACTTTGTGTGTGTCAAGATTTTACTGAGCATTGATCCCCTCCCCCACTTAAACTAATCATTACAAAACGGTGGATTCTCTGATACTTTTAATGTTCATTTGCATTATGGCAAGCCCAGGACATCAATTTGCTCTTCTCTGAGAAGTGAAATATTATTCATCCAAAGCATTTTAAGGGGAAAATTGAAAGGAAGTTAGAATCAATAGGTTCAGCTTTTAGGTTGATTTTCCTTATTTCATCTTTGGGCTGGGAGTTTCAATGATGTGAAAGCAAAAGGAAGTGGACAAACCTAACAAAATGAAAATAATGTCTCCCTTGCAAAGGTTTATTTATAACAAAGGGGAAGGGAAGATACATGATGTAAAACGTAGACACTTTACAATTGTAATTTGTATTAATTTCTCACCTCAGTGAGACTTGGGTGACTGTTCTAAATATTTACCTTTATCAGAAGCATGACAATCATGTTGCCATGAGTGCCTGCCATTTGGAAAAAGTTTGTGGGTCCTTGAGTTTCTTAAAGAGGGAATGGCTTTAAATCAGGAATCTGGAACATGAGAAAAATGATTCACTCCTCTGAACTTCTTCAGAGGGATGCTGACTCCTTTTGAAAGTTGAAACCCTCATTGTTGTGGGTGGAGTGTGAAGCATTCAGTTCATCCAGTATCTCTGTCTGGTATGAGGTAAAACTTCCCCAAGGGCTCCATGGAGTCATCCTTTCTCTCTGGCACAGAGCCACAGCCTTGGGTCAGCAGATACCCTGACTTCTCACAGAACCCCTGGATCTGAGTCTCCTTTTCCTTGTCTGCCTGTGAAAGGGACTGCATTCTGCCCCTCTCTGGAGTGGGAGGGTGCTGAGCTAGTGTTTGGAAAATGAAAACCACTTAGCTTGCTGAATTGTTTGTACTTCTTTAAAGAAAGAGGAGGGATTAGCTTATGTCTACATCTTTGTCAGCAAACTCATCAAGGGCCTGTGCAGCCTTGATTCGGAGGTCAGCAGGCTCTCCTCTGTCCAGACTGTGGCACAGGCCAGTGTTGGGACTCACCGATCTTTGTCCCTCAGAAGAGGGCAGGAGATACTGTTCAGAGTCAGCAATGCAAGGACAACTTTCCATGTCTTTCAGGCCAGAGGAGTCTGAAGTAAAAGTGTGATTCCAACACATTACTCTAAAAGTTAGCACATTAATAAATATATTAATTAATTAAATCATCTATTTACTGTATATTAGTCATGTGTTATATTACTAAAAGAAAGATAAATGAGAAGTAGTCATTTTCAAAGAATAGCCTTAGCAAGACATGTGCACAAATGGCTAGACTGTAAGATACCATTTTATTATATATCTTGTGTGTGTGTGTGTGTGTGTGTGTGTGCTCAGTCATGTCTGACTCTGTGACCCTATGGACTGTGGCCCACCAGACTCCTCTGTCCCTGGGATTCTCCAGGCAAGAATATGGAGTAGGTTGCCATTTCCTCCTCCAAGGGGAATCTTCCCAACCCAGGAATCGAACCTGTGTCTCTTGTATCTCCTGCATTGGCAAGCGGATTCTTTACCACTAGGGCCACCTGGGAAGCCCAGTACATTATAAAAGGATAAAATACATAATACAAATTCTATGTTAGTATTACGTTTTATACTGGACTTGACTCATTGTAGTAGGCCCCCATGGAGCACAATGGTTGTACAATTGCTAGATAAGTAAATAATTTTTGTTGTTATTGTTTAGTTATTAAGTCATCTCCAAGCCTTTGCAACCTCATGGACTGTAGCCTGCCAGGCTCGTCTGCCCATGAGATTTCCCAGGAAAGAATACTGGAGTGGGTTGCCATTCCTTCTCTAGGGGATTTTCCCGACACAGGGATTGAACCCACATCTCCTGCATTGGCAGGCAGATTCTTTGCCATTGAGCTACCTAACACTAATTAAAAGTAAAAGAGATATAAGCCAAATACTTGAGCAGCACTATGAAGATAACCTGAGGGGCTCCTAAAAAATATTGATGTCCAGTGCTTCACTGCCAAGGTTTAGTTAATTATGACAGGAAGTTAACATTTTTTAAAGTGCCTCAGCTTTGAGATGCACCTCCGAGGAGACCTCAGAGGGGAGAGCAATGAACTGTACTTGAGTGGGCAAACAGAGGGTGGTCCAGAGGATGTGCCTGAAGAACCGGTGGGATTTAGACAGGGTTTGATGAGGCTGGACATGAAAATGGCCTTCTCAGAAGAGGGAACACTAAGGCAAGGACAGAGACAGGAAATTGCCTAATATGTGCTGGGAGAGTCAAAGCCTAGGTGGACCCTACCATGTGCTATGTAGTGAGAAAACAGAAGGGGCTGAAATGGTGGGTTGGGGTCAGGATTGTAGAGGTACCAGGACATGTCTCCAAAAATTTTGAATTATTCTTTACATGCTGGGGAACTAGTAGAGGTTTGGAAGCCAAGTGGCATGATCAGCCCTTTATTTTTGGAAAACATGGATGCATTGTGAAGAATGAACTGAAGACAGAAAACTGGAGCGGAGGAAACAGATTTGGAAGCTTTAACTTCTGATAGACTAGGTGAGGAAGGAGGCAGATCTGCATTAGATCAGTATGCACCAGAATGTAGGGAGGAGAGTGGATGTGGGAGACATTTTTGAGCCAGCCTTGAGTAGGTTTGTTGGATAATTGTGTATCGAGGTTGAAGACCAGGGTGCAGTCAGTGGACATCCAGAGGGAACACATAAGGAGCAGCAGGTTCTGAAAGAGACAGTGGTGGAGGCAGGGCTACCATATAGAGAGGGCTAACAGACACTTGTTGATACTGGGTCAGAGCTTAGGGGTAGATCCGGCCTAATCCGCAGAAGTCATAACCCAGAACCCCCCACTCCACCCTCCTCATCACTTAGATCTTTGTTTGGGGCTTCCTTTTACCCATGTCCCTTCAAAGCACACACTTTGCTTAACGGCATGCATCAAATGCCAGTGCTCTATTTTTGATCCCTAGAGCTGCCGTTTTACTCAGGGCTTCCAGAAGAAGGCCATTTGCAGTTCTTACACCTTCCTCAAAATGAAAGTTTTGAATAAAAGCCAGCCATAGAATTAAGTCAGGGCAAAGTGGTGTCAGGGGTGAAATTCAAAAGACGATACGTAATAATTGGTTTTAAAACAGGAGCCAGATGAATCGTAAGGTCAGACTTATGAAAGGGAAAAGCTTTCTCAAGAAGCAGACTTTGAGGCTAAGACTACAAGAGGCTGCTAGAAAACAAAGTTCCTTTCTGGAAAAGAAAATGGCGACCCACTCCAGTATTCTTGCCTAGAGAATCCCCTGGACAGAGGAGCGAGGTGGACTACAGTCCATGGGGTAGCAAAGAGTCGGACAGGACTGAGCCACTTTCACTCACTCAGAAAACAAAGTGGCAACGACAGTGGTGAGGCTCCAAGTGAGACCTGCCTGGAGAACTGCTTGCCATTTTCAATGTGTCTGGAAACACTCAATGAGAAGAGAGAGAACTGTCTTTTCCAACTGTGTATAGCCTCCCCAGAAAGCTGTTTCCACCAGGTGTATGGTCATTGCTTCATGTCCTTCAGAGAACCCAGGGTCAGGGAGAAGGAGGACAGGGCATTAGGAAGTCAGAATGCTAATGTATCTTCTAGAAACCATTGGCCCCTGAGCAAAGAAGGTGCTGGACCCAAGTGTGGGCTCTAGAAGAAGGTGCAGATGTTTAGAACTGAAGGGAAGAGGAGATATTTTCTAACATACCAGTTTCACAGTGGTGGGTCATTCTGACTGAGGCTAGAATGTGTGGTGACTTGCTCAGAATCAGAGGCTGAATTGCAGTGGGGTCAGTGGTAAAGCCACAGGCTCCTGCCTCCAGGCCAAAGCTGGTCCACCTCACTGCTGCCCCAAAGGTAGGTCCCCAACCACTGCCAGTGTGAGGGACTGCAGGGGGCGGAGCTAGAGAAATCCATCCATTCAAACACCTTTTCTGTTCTCTTTTGACCCACTCACCTCACTCCTAGCTTTCTTTGTTTCATTGACCTGAAGAGGACTTTTGGAGTTAGAGTTCAAGAGGCTTACCTGTGATGCTCCTAAAAGAAGCTTATGTATGCTGGAGAGGGTGCAGAGAAAAAGGAACCCTCTTACACTGTTGGTGGGAATGCAAACTAGTATAGTCACTATGGAAAACAGTGTGGAGATTCCTTAAAAAACTGGAAATAGAGCTGCCGTACAACCCAGCAATCCCACTGCTGGGCATACACACTGGGGAAACCAGAATTGAAAAAGACACGTGTACTCCAATGTTCATTGCAGCACTGTTTACAATAGGCAGGATGCGGAAGCAACCTAGATGTCTGTCAACAGATGAATGTATAAGAAAGCTGTGGTATATATACACAATGGAATATTACTCAGCTATTAAAAAGAATGCATTTCAGTCAGTTCTAATGAGGGGGGTGAAACTGGAGCCTATTATACAGAGTGAAGTAAGTCAGAAAGACAAACACCAAATACAGTATATTAACACATATATATGGAATTTAGAAAGATGGTACCTGTAACCCTATATGCGAGACAGCAAAAGAGACACAGATGTAAAGAACAGACTGTTGGACTGTGTGGGAGAAGGTGAGGGTGGGATGATTTGAGAGAATAGCATTGAAACATATATATTATCATTTGTGAAATAGATCGCCAGTCCAGGTTTGATGCATGAGACAGGGTACTTAGGGCTGGTGCACTGGGATGACCCTGAGGAATGGGATGGGGAGGAAAGTGGGAGGGAGTGTCAGGATGGGGAACACATGTACATCCATGGCTGATTCATGTGAATGTATGGCAAAAACCACCACAATTTTGTAAAGTAACTAGCCTCCAAATAAAATTAAAAAAAAAAAAAAAATGAAGCTTATGTACAATTAGTCCAGTTACTGGCTGTCTGTAGCTCATACTACCCAAATTTACCTCATTGGGCCTTTTCTGTTATATTGACAGACTCCTGTTTTGAAAGATTTTTTCTTATGAAAATGTTTGCATAGACAATGTTTATCCCTTCAGGCCGCTGTCGCTCACACGGCTATCTTCTGGTCACCTCCCCTGAAGCATTACATACCATCCAACCTGCTGCCCCTGACCATGGCTGAGGGCTTCAAGGTTGCAGCTGAATCTCAAGTTGCCCCATTTATTCCCTCTTAGAAATTTGCAACTTGAACACAGTGGATTTCTTTAGCTGGGTCTGTATGGTCATGGGCAGTCTAGCTTAGTTTCTGGGAGGACAGCTTCCTGGGGCTCATTGGCCAGGGCTCACATGTGGGCTCCATTGCTCCCTAGCCATGCAACCTTGAGTATGCCACCTCACTGCTGCCATTTCCACAGCTGAAAACCAGAGGTGATTTATATATATATATATATATATATAATATATATATATTTATATATAATAATAAATAATGACTAATATACATGAATGAATGAAAAGTAAATTAAATGATAAATATAATAAGGTTGTGGTATTAAGTGAGTTAATACGTATCATGTGCACAGAACAGTGCTAATAGCTATTCACCTACTTGATATTATTGTATGTGTGTGTGCGCGCATGTGTGCAGTCACTCAGTCGTGTCTAAATCCTTGCTATGCTATAGATTGTAGCTCTCCAGGCTCTTCTGTCTATGGAATTTTCCAGGAAAGACTACTGGAATGAGTTGCCATTTCCTACTCCTGGGCGTCTTCCTTACCCAGGGATTGAATCTGTGTCTCTCTTCATTTCTTGTGTTGGCAGGCAGATCCTTTATGATTGTGCCACCTGGCAAGATGCTTGCTATTATTATTATAAATATTAGTAGTAGCAGTAATGTGGGCTTCCCTGGTGGCTCAGATGGTAAAGAATCTGTCTGCAATGTGGGAGACGTGGGTTTGATCGCTGGGTTGGGAAGATCCCCTGAAGGAGTGCATGGCAGCCCACTCTAGTATGCTTGCCTGGAGAATCCCTATGGACAGAGGAGTCTGGCGGGCTACAGTCCATGGGGTCGCACAGAGTTGGACACGACTGAGAGACTAAGCACAGTAGCAGTAATAGTACCACCATCATTATGGTACCGTTGAGATGGTCTGTGAGAAAAGCCAGCAAAGGAAATGAGGCTTCAGAGAAAGACGGGAATACACAGATATGAAGAGGAAAGCACTGTCAAAACCTCATGTGTTACCTGAGTAAGACAGAAATATACATAAGGAGAGAATAAGAGTTTGGCAGTGATGCCTCTCCAGGCCACTCTGAGGCCCAAATATACTTCCCTCCTTGAGTCCTCAGAACTCCTTATGTAATAAAACTTCCTTGACTTTATTTGAATGAGGGTTTGTTGAACGTGATGGAAGGATACCTGAAGAAGGATATAGTTAAATCATGCAGGTATGAAAGCCCTGCCTTCCTAAGGCAAGTCAGGCTTGGTTCAGGTGGATCTCTGACTAAGCCCCATTCTGAATGATTCTGTTTACACCACAAGTCCTGATCCCAGGGCAGCTGCCCTGGCCAAAGAGGTGAGTCTATGAGCTGTAAGACATGGCTATAAGGAGCTGATTTCCTCCTGGATAGTGTGTCTTGTTCAATTTTGTGTCCCCATCACCTAGCAGAGGATCTGGCACCCAGAAAGGAGTGTTAATTGTGGAATGCATAAAGGAAGCAGTCTGTGACTAGCTTTGTGGCCAGGTGGTAAGGACACAGGAAGTCAGAGAAGAAAGAGAGAGCCCTGGGGCTAGGGTCGGGAGTGTCGACTAGTCTTCTAGTCTCTGGTTGTTAACACACCCTGATGGCAGTGTCTTCGGGAGCAACTTTGCAAATTTGGCCCATTTTTATCCCTGTTCTTCAACCTCCTTCACTCTCCTAGTCATTTGCTATTTCAAAGATCTCCAACAATCAAAATGGGAAAACCAGGACTTGTACATAAATAGATTTACATTAGATTGTATTTGATAGTTAATTCATTAATCGCATTTTGGATTTCTTGGCAGGTCAAGCTTTATTCAAAGCTTTACAGTGCTGAGGGAACTTTTAAGCTTTTGTGGACTGGAGATTCCTTTTGTTCCCCTTTCTTCACACCCTGCTCATGAGGGAGGGCAGAGGTGCAGAATGTCTTGACCTAGACATTAGCCTTCAGTCTCCCTAGACTTTTCAAAGCGGTGATATTTAAAATATTTAACCACCAGTACAACACTGGTCCCAACAACGGGGACAAATGCTCCCCTTCAGAAAGGAGCTGGTGATAAGCTGTCCCGTGAGTTCTCACTGAATGCTGATCTTGCTGTCTCTGATTTGGTTTCCAAGAATTTGGAAGGAATTTCCTTTCTTTTAGAAACCCATAGGTTCCAGGCTAAACTATTTGAACCCTGCAAGTGCGCCTCATGTACTGGGAGGTGAAGACCAGCCTCATGCAAGGGTCCCAGTGGCAAAGCCCCTTCCCATATTTGAAGATAATCCTATGGTTCCTTTGCATCTCTCTCGGTCAGGAAAATGGAGGCAGTTTTCAACAGTTGCATTCATTTCATTACTTAGGAAATACATGTAGCCTAAGAGGAAAGGAAAAAAAAAAAATAGCGCAGAGATTTCTGTAACACGGATCCTGGCCCCAGGCCATCTGAGTCTCTCTCCAGCCGCCTCTATAGAGTGCTCAGGGCAGACACCCTGACACAGATGTGTGGAAACAGCCAGTGACTTGGGGGAAGGAAGCCGCCCTTTCAGAGCCCATTTCTCGCATGAAGAATGAGAGTAGCCTGATGCCTGTCCCTACCTCTGGTGATACGCTTCACAGAGAGACGCACGCAGTTGCCAGCCGGCTCCTTTTCCCCTTTAACAGAAACTTCCCTCCTTGATGATTTCACTTCAGACACTGCTTTCCTTAAACCTTTCCTTGACTCGAATCATGCTAATGTTGACAGTTCTTCCCCACCCCCACCCCCTTTGTTACATCCTGCAACCCAGAGAGAATGTGAGGTGAGCTTGTCGGAGGAGATGAAAGATGGCAAGAAATGGGTGTTTGGGGACCAGTTCTTTGGTGACATCGACTCTGCAATCCTCTTTTCACTCTCAGCACCTCACTCCCTCTCTCGCCTTTCCCTCTCCCTCGCTCCCCCTGCCTGCGCTCCCTCCTTCTCTGGAAATGGTGTATGCCTCCAGTAATTTACATAATACTCTTCTGACACCTTTACTTTAGTCATCAATCACGGTACCTTCTCTCAGTCTATCTTTTGTCTGAGCATGTCTCTTCTTTATCAGGCCATGCACAAAAGATTAATTTCACAGTTTTTCTCCCTTCTTTCTTTCCTTGCAAGATACAAAGCTCATGAAATGACAGAAGCAAGATAATGAAAACAACAATGCAAGCAATTTTTTTTTGTTCTTGCAGGTTGGATCTCAAGATACTTTTTCTAACCTCATTGTGTGCCATCTGTCTTAGAAAAGATCTGCTCTGTATTTTTTTAATACCTTTCTGATGCTGCTCAGTAGACTACCTGGCGAGGGTGGGGGAACGGGGTGGGGGTTGGAAATTACATATTTAAATCAGGTCAGAGGCTTTGGTTTTTAAAATCTTTGGAACAATTAAAGCAAGGGGCTCATCTCTAATGGAGGCATGGACTACTGCACAGTGCCCACACCCCAATTAATATTAATGAGATCTTATGCATAGCCAATTTATGACATTTGATTGACTCACCCAACCACCCTTCAACCTGTCTTATAAAGTGAAATATATGGCAAAGAGGATCTTATTTGCATATGCATATGTTCTTAATATTAATTAGGCTAATGGATCTAAGAACTTAGAGATAATTTGGGAACTGGTAAAGTGGGAAAAATCTACTACCCACAAAACAGAAAAGTCTTCATGTCCTGTCTCTGCACTTGAACAAAAGAAGTTGAACTGGAAGATAAAATAACTCATACCAATTTCCTCTTTTCTTGTTTCCACAGGATTCATAGTTTTAAAAATAAAAATATTTACCACAAACATTACTGTTATATATATTATTATTATTTCCATTTAAATTGTGAAAGACTGAATGAATTATGAAATAACATAAAAATAAAAGCCTCACTCAATTGTATGCTGGTAGCTGTAAGGTTACATCTTTCCTGTCCTCTCCAGAGGTGCTGTGGCTTCAGGCACATGCAGTGTCTCGCAGGGATGCATGTCAGATACAGGATGAGGGGTTATGTCAGGAGGCAGTGTTCCCAAGGCCATCTGCTCTAGCAGGGTCACTAATGGAACTTATTCCTGTGGTAGAGTGGCTAGAAACAACTCCTTTGATGTAGCCTAATGAAGCCTAGAGAGTCAGACTTCATGGGTCTTGCTATTGGGATTGGGGGCAACACATATGCTGATTTTCTCTTTCAAACCATGCTTTAATGGTCTTTGACTCCAATAATATAAGAAAAAACATTTCTATATCAGGTCACCCTCTGTATGCTACAGGATGGTAAAACTAGGTAACTAGCAGGCTTTGGACAGCAGAATAGTCATATGAGCTTGCTTCATGGTACCATAAGTAATAGTCATTGTAAATAATAATAGTGACTGTCACTTGAGTGCATATTCTATACTAGAAATGACGTAAAGCACATTCCATATTGTCTTATGCTGGTCATATTAGATATGGATTTTAATTCTTATTCCAGTAATCCCTACTCCCGCAAATTGAACCCCAGAGAGATTATGGGACATGCCCAAGGTCATGCAGCTGGGAATGGTGAGGCCAGGATTCACACCTGAGGGGATAGTAACTCTGAAGTGTAATTTCTTGCTTTTAGTCTTTCATGGTCAGGATCACTCAAGGGTATTGTAGATTGGAAGTGACTCAGTCTTCTGTCAGGAAGACAGCAACAGGCACTGCAGGAAGGATAGACAATGGCTTGGCTAACTCCATGTTGTGAATAATTTCCTTCAACAGTAGAAATGATTGTCAATTGCTACACAGATGAAAGAAAATGAGATATGGATAGATATATGATTAATTGGCAGGTCAGTAAAGTGCTTTGGAACATAATATATTTATTTGTATTTAACATTTGTAGAATGGGCTTCCCTTGTAGCTCAGCTTATAAAGAATTCACCTGCAATGAGGGAGACCTGGGTTTGACCCCTGGGTTGAGAAGATCCCCTGGAGGAGGGAAAGGCTACCCACTCCAGTATTCTGGCCTGGAGAATTCCAAGGACTGTATAGTCCATGGGTTCGCAAAGAGTCGGACACAACTCAGTGACTTTCACTTTTGATAAGTGAAAACCCTTTATGGAATAAAGTCTTACTGAGAAGAATCTTCTAGGGTTTGCTAGAATGGTCACATGCACAGAAAGAAGAGTGGGATGAATAGATGGAGACTGGACTGGGTGAGGTCTGTGCTGGGGGGGATCCAAGGTGGTAACTTTAGAAACCAGCAAGGAATGGAGGCTTCCTGTAGAGTCTTTCCTCAACTCCCCATCTGCTCTCTGAAAGCTGATGGCTGGGCACAGCTGATGTTGAAACTCTGCTGGGGATTTTGCCTTCTAATAGAATTTCTTTTTTTTTTTTTCAGTTTTTTAAAAATTATATTTACTTATTTTTAATTGATTGATGATTGCTTTACAATATTGGTTTGATTTCTGTCATACATCAACATGAATTAGCATTGGCCCCCTCCCTCTTGAACCTCCCTTTCACCTCCCATTCTTTCCCACCATTCTAATTTGTTACAGAGCCCCAGTTTGGGTTCCCAGAGTCATACACCAAATTTCCCTTGGCTATCTATTTTGCGTATGTTAGTATATATGCGTCCATTCTACTCTCTCCATTCATCTCACTCTCTCATTCCTCACCTGTGCCCTTGTCCATAAGTTTGTTCTCTATGTTTGTGTCTCCATTTCTGGTAGAATTTCTAGTGAGTTTTATGAATTTTCACACCCCTCACCTTGCTTTTTAGTCCAAATGTATGTGTGTATGTCACATATGAGGGTTTCCCCAGTGGCTCAGTGGTAAAGAATCAGCCTGTACTGCAGGAGATGTGGGTTCAATCCCTGGTCAGGAAGATCCCCTGGAGGAGGGCATAGCAACACACTCCAGTATTCTTGCCTGGAGAATCCCATAGACTGAGGCATATTACTTAACCTCCCTGCATCTCAGCTTTTCCTTCTGCAAAAGAGGTATAATAAGAGTACCACTCTCATGTTGGATGGTTGGGAAACATAAACAGATGTACAGTGCTAGAACATAGTGAGTGTTCCATACATGTTAGCTTTCATTATTATACTTGCCAGTTTCTCCACCCAGTTGGTACACTAAACTGCCTACCTTTTTCACTAAGCTTCCTTAGAATTCACCCAAGAACATCTTTTCAATACCAGTGGTAACTAAAGTTACCATTGCTGACCTTACTAGTTGAAGGGCATGAGCAGGACAAATGGGACAGTTGCCCTCAGAGCTTGTGGTCCAGCTGAACAGAAAGATATTTAACAACTGAATACAGTGGATTATGATGAATGTTCAGTATGAGGGTTTATATGAGTCATGGGAGAGGCCAGGGCAGGAAATACTTGAGTTTAGATATCAGGGGAGGTCCCTGAGCTAGTGTCTGTAGGACAGGTCACAGAGAGCCACCGGAGGAAGTCAGGGAGCAGTGGTATGGGGAAGCTGGAAAAGCAGCCTAAGAGAACTTGCACAAGTGGGAAGGGGAAGATGTGGGGTCTAGGGGTTAAAGAAAGCCAGAATGGCTGGACCTTAAGAACTGCAGGGAAGAAAATAGTGAAGAGAAGGTGAGAGGGGTTGGCAGAACTCAGCCACATAAAGTGTAGTCAGCCATTCAGGGAAGTGGGCTTTATTCCAAGTCATGGGAAACCACTGGCAGAATTAAAGCAGGACAGTGACATGTGGTGAGATGTCCATTTTGCCAAGATTACTGGACTGGAAGGGGAGAGGCAGAGGGAGAAGGGTGCACTTGGCTGGTGAGGAGCCAGCAATTGTGACTTAGGAGAGGGACAGGGGAAAGAGCTCCAGGGTGAATTATCCTCTAGTGCCCATGAGCCAAACAGTGGTCTCTTCAACAATTGCTAGGGTCCAAGAAGGGCAGGTCATGTGCTCCAGTGTCATAGGAAGCTTCCTAAAACTGGAAGGCCACCTGTGAGTTCCAGGAGCCAGTTCCAAGAGCGTTTTTGTTTTCACATCGACTCTGTAGTGCTAGTTCCTCCTCCACCTGCCAAAAGGAGACATGTCAAGAGCACTTAGAGAGAAAACACTCTAGCAGTTTTTCTCCCTTCACCTCCTGTGTCTCTGCCTCCCTGAGAGTGAGAAGGCTGAGCTGTGAAACCTTTGCACGTGAAGAAAGCCTGCACGAAAAATGCCAACCCCTTTTCTTTTCAACTGTGCCATCCTCAGGGCTAGACTCACAGAGGGTGCTCACGTGCTGCACATCGACTTGCATTGATCACCATTTTCTCTTCTCCTGAAGAGGGGCCGGGGTCTGGGGACATGATGCTTCTGTGATTGCCAAATTCTCCCTCTCCATCTGCTCAGCATCTATCAAGGTAATGGTGGTGGGGCTTCTGTGGAGAAGAGGGCATTTTGAAGGGAAGCTGTGGCTGACTAGCTCAAGAAGCTGGGCTGTGGCCAGAGGGGCAAAATGTGAAGTCTGATCCCAGGCCTGTCATTCAGCTCAACTGCCTGTCAGGGCCCTTGGGTTCCCAAACCTACAGGCTGCCATTTGGACCAACATTTGGGGAGCAGGATGCTTCTGGAATCCATTTTGGATTTGGCAGCCAGAACAAAGAACTCAGTTTGGAATGGAGCAAAGAGGTGTAAATGCAGCCCAGAGCCATGGGGCGGGGTGGGGGGCGATCTGGTGTCTCATTGCTGACCCTTTTGCAGCAAGGGTGAGGTGTTTGGTAAGAGGGTGTGTGTAAGGAGACCATGTAAACTCCCACAGCAAGCCCAAAGAGGGTGAGCCAGATTGCAAATGAGGTCTCTCAGGCATCTGCCTCCCAGAGATGAGTAAACTCAATCTTTGCTCATCTGCAGGTCAAAAGGGTTTTCTGTTCTGCACTGTACTGCGAGGGCACGTGGGAGGTGACAGGGGCATCTTGCTTGTCCACAGGAGTCAGCACAATTTCCTTAGCCCCTGCTAATAGAATGTGCAACTTTGGCTAAAGCAAGCTTGGCTACCAGTGGTCCGCATAACCTACATCCTAAAGAATGTGGGCCTTTGCCGGCAAATCTCTGCATACTAACTTCCCAGCCCCCAGCCCCCAGCCCATATGCATACTTGCACACACACCCCAGTGAGCCCTGTTCTGCTTGAAAAAACTCTAAAATATTCTCTGTCCTTCATATATGGGGGGGAAACCCTTTAGGCATTAGATACTGCAGTAATTACTATATAATGGAGTAAATACTATACTATAATAATTAACTTGTAAACCTTGAAATAACATTTACTGTAATTTAGACCAAATATGAACTGTGAGTAATGAAGCTCGATCCAACATGAAATCATTTGCAGGGCACTTTAAACATATGCCTGGGAAAGAGAAAGCAGTTCCTGTCATTACCAAAATAGGCCGAGGCGAGGGCCTTACACTGGAAGTGTATGCAGCTGCCATTATTTTGAGACATCTTGTTGGCTTTCTTTTTTTCCTTTTTAATAAATTGCATCTTTTTCCCTAAATTGTTCTTTCAAGCTATCAGAAGAAGCCTAGAGTTTTTTGGGTTTTTTTGGAATTTTGTTTTTACCCAAATGATTGTTAATGCTCTCTGCAAAGCTAACATTTAAAGCAAGAGTCTTGGAGTTGGGTCAGAGGGCAAGAAGGTTCTTGGGGTACCTACATTAGCAGTAAACTGCAGATGCTTCCAGAAAGTGGATCTGTGATACAAAGCTGTTGCCGTCACCATGGGGCCTGGGACACGCAGAAAGTAATACGTCTTTTGATTATTCAACATATCCTGCATGTGCTTTCAAGTCTCTTCCACAGGCTTCTTCAACCTTTGAGGAGCTCCAGGCGGGGGAAGGGTGCAGAGGGGAGATTTGTCTCCCTGATAACCCCACCTCCCTTATACATTAAAGGCAAGGAAGGCACTGGTATCTGATTGAACCAAATGAAATGGCTGTTTTTCTAGGTCAAGAACAAGGCAGTGTCATCAATACCATATGGGTCAGCCAGATACAAGGTGTAGGAACGTGCCTTCCGAGCTCAAGCCTGTCTCAGAGATTCAGTTAAAAGGTGCCTCTGCTGGTCTTCTATTGCTGTGTTCCCAAACTTCCCTTCTCAGAGGCACACTTTTGAAAAACATCATCTCTTCTTACCTTTCCAACTCTTTCTCTGGTCTGCAAACCTTTCACTCTAACCAGACAGAACCATTTTTTTGTTTTTTAATCCAGAATTTCCAACTCTGATACTTCGTGCTTTCAGCTCCACTCCCCCAGAATGCCCTTTTGGTTGATTTATATCATGCCCATCATCTCAAAGATAAGTTCAACTCTACCTTTTCTCTCATGCCTTTCTTGAACCAAGGATATTTTAAGCTGGGAATAATAATTGCCGGCCTTCGTGGAGCACTTACTATGTGTTGCTGAACATTGGTCAGGGGCATAGTATGGATTATTTTATCTGATCTTCACAAAACACAGATGAGGCCAGTACTATTCTCACCCTGTTTTAGAAATGAGGAAACTGACACATACACTTAGGTTTAGTAATGTGCCCAGGGTCACAGGACTAGCTTGCCAAAGGATTTCTTTTTGGTGATCATGGCCTGGAGCTGACAACCATATCCTTGCAAAGGACAGTCCAGTGTAAGAGCCATCTCCTGAATCTTCAAGGATTGCATGGAGAAAAGGAATGAAATACTTGCATGTTTTAAAAAGAGACCCAGAACCATTGCAAGGTGTCAGTCTATCACAATATCCAAATCATTCCAGGTCTTTGGAAAATCAAAATGGAATAGGCTGCCACTTTATAATAAGTGAGATACCTGTCACTGGAGATATTCAAGTGGAGGCGATGGATATGGGATTCCCGTACAGATGGTCTCTTAGGCAGAACAGCTTGGTAGCTAAGAACATGGTCTCTGGGATAAACTGGATGGCTTCAAAATCCCAACTCTGTTTGCACCTTGCACTTTTTTTTCCCAACACACACCCCCTCACACACACCCACCCTCCCACCCCACACACACACATAACTACTTTTAGTTTCTGAATCTGAGCCTACTACTTACACTTCTCAAACCTTAATAAAAATATGAATCCCTTTGATCTGGGGATTTTGTTAAAATGCAGGTTCTGATTCAGTAGGTGTGGGTAGGACCCGTGGCTTCTGGGTGATGCTGAGATGCTCTGGTACGGGCCACCCTGAGTGATGAGGCCTCACGTGGCATGCCCATCCTCTACCTTCAGAAAACTGATTACTTGGATATACTCTCCAACCTAAGACAGCTAAGTTTTGATGATAAAAAAATCCTTCAAGGGCCCACTTGGCAGCAGGGCCCACCCATGTCACTCCTTGCCTTCACACCAACTAATACATTGTTAAAAATTCTGTGTGATTTCCTTCTTTTCCTCTTTTATGAAAATTGCTCTGACATCTCTCATAGCGTTTGCCAGCAGAGATTTTAATTGGGACATGGATAAGGTTTTGAGCAAATGGCAAACAGTGGGAATTTAGATCAGTTAAGCCAGCGGTTTCAATGATGGATGTCTCTGCAGAGATAAATTATTTTAGGGGAGAATATGCATTCAAATCTGCCAAATGATTCCAATACATTTTCATCAGTTTTTAGTTTCAAACAACACCACACTGATGTATGGGTTCTTTTTTTTTTAATTCTTCTGTATTTAGAGCAAGTGACCACTGAACTCTCACCTCTCAAGAGACTTGAAAGTGTTAATGCTTTTCCTTCTGTCTATTGTAAGTTGCTGGCATCACAGATGGGTTTTTGCTTGATGCTATATCCCAGAGACTTCTGTGTGCATCCTGATATTAACACAATGGATTGAAATCATATTTATTGTTTTCTTTTTCAGAGAAGGATCAGAGATGGGGAAGTTGAATGCTTTTAAGCAGTTTTTCAAGAAACAAAAGGCTACATTTTTGAAATGCCAGCTATTACCATTCCGCAGTTCAGACTCGAGGAAGACTCGTTAGTACTTGCTCTGGTCCCTCCCTCTCTGGAAACAGTGCAGGAATTATACTCTGAGATGTGATCGTTGAAACAGACTCAAAGTCAATGTGCATAATTACTTACCACAACAGTGGTTAATGTGCCCTGAAATATTCCCAGCTCCCCTCGGCCTGGGGCTTGATGGCTGATACTCAGAGTTTCTTGATAAATGTCTTCGATGCTTTGCTTACACCATTTCCCCTGGATCACCATGCATGAGTTTTCCCTCTCCATGTAGATGTTGGATGGGATAGAGGAAGGAAAGCCTCAGAAGGCTGTCACATTACAGCTGTGATGGGGTTTAAATGTCGTCCTAGAATGTTAGTGCTAAAAAGGACTATCTATAGCAACCATCTCCCTGGGGTTTAACCCATTCGTTTTATAAATGAGGCTCAGAGAGGTAGAATCAAATGACTCCACCAGGATCATACAGCTAAGTCAAAATGCGAGCCCGGTTCCCCTAGATGGAAATCCCATGCCATCTCTGCATCCAAGTGGACTGCTTCTCTTGTATGTCCCTGCTGCAGTGGGAAGGGCAAATTTCTTGTTCAGAGTCACCGGAAGGCCTGATTCTCCTGGCATGGCTCCAGGACATGCCCAACTGCTTCTCTAGTCCTCTGCTCCAGGGAGGGGGAGGTATTTTCCACATCTGCCCCTCCTTTTTTGGCAGTATTTCCCTCCTTTGTCTCGAAACTCTGAGCTCTGATGCTACTGAGAGTGTTCTGAGGCTTTCCAGGGGGCCTGTGACCACCAAGAGCTGCCCTCGTTACTCTGAGTTCCATGCTCTACCCTTTGGTTGAGTTTTACTTCTTCTGTGTCAGTACTTCTTCCTCCATCCCTTTCCCTTGGGTTGTACTCTGTTGTGACACTGGAGACAGTGGACGATGGGTTGTCACCTGCTCAAGACATGCACTTTCCCTTAAGCTGCATCTCCAGCAATGACCCAGTGGAGTGACCACTGTCCTGGCAGTGGAGGGGGGGTTGCACTGTGGACAGAGGGGGCAGGGAGGAGAATTGTTCGTAAAACACCCAGACATTCTCCTCTGTGTGCTGCTAACCACAGCTCTGCAGTGCTATCCAAGGAGTATCAGCCTTCTTGAATGTGCCAGGCACCGTGAGGATCCCAGTGGTTCCTGTCACTGTGACGTGCACAGAGCAGCAGGGCAGCATGAAGAGATCCTAAATCACAGTCCAGCAGAATGCTGTTGGGTCCTCTGAGGGGTCAGAGTGAGCTTTGTATGAGAGGTGGTGTTCGGATTAAGCCTTAAATGACAGTGAGGATCCTGTTGGCCTATCTACAAGGAGGAGGGGGGGGTGGGTGGGCGGTGATGCTGAGGAAGGCTTGGGGCGAGTACAAAGGGATAGGTACTGCAGTGTTGAGATAGTACGGACAGAGCCAAGAGGCAGGAAGACACAAAACTGCTCAGTGGGACAGAATGATGCCCAATAGTCCTGGCCCAAAGTGGCCCTTGCCAGAATATGGACACAATGTGCTGCGAAACAGGCCTTAGTGGAGGAGTCTAAATGGAGGAGATCCAGGGTGGAGGATCTGGAGACATAGCCCTTTATACCTTACCTCCCACAGACCTCATCCTTCCATTCTAACCCCAGCTGCTCTTGGCCTCTGCTCTGACTTCGTGCTTTCATTCTCTCTTCTCCAGAGGCCCCTCTTTTGCATCTGGCCAGGAGTCTCTATCTTTCCTTCTGTCTCCTTGGCCTTGACTTTTCCTTTAAGAATCCAAGTCCTCCCTCTTCCTCTATGAAATCTCCAAACCATTTCTAATGGGTAGAAGACTCTCATGCCACCAACTCAAGTCTACAAAAATGGTCCATTCCAGAATTTTCTTTAAATGCAGTAAAATCTGACTCTAAACCCCTGTCTGCCCAGTACAATGGTACCTTCAATCTCAGTGGTTACTCCTTCTCTTTCCTGGGGAGTTATAAGTTGCCCTGTAGCTGGAGAATGGAAGAGGGGTCTCTGGTTTTCAATCCACCATGCTATTTCAGATTCATTCTCCCTTAAGACCCATGTCCTCCTGGAAGGTGGGTGACGCTGTCACTCTCAGGCTTTACAGAGCCTGCAGGACCTAGTCTGGAGATCCCACTGCCCAGGGTCCAGCCTTCCTGGGGAGACCACACAGATGTTCTTCTCTGAGGTCTTACACTACCAAGAGTGGGGCATGGGTCGCTGCCTTCCCAAGACTGGCTAGCATCCTCCTTGTCCCAGTCTTGGAACCATGTGTCCTCTCTCTAGCTCCCTCAGAACTTCTTGCTTCTGGGCCCCAGGAGTTGGCTGTCACCTCTTATCTATAAATTAAGGCTTTCGTGGATGACAGCAAGAGGGGACCTTCAGAATCTTCAGATCCATCCTGCTACACAAATCTCTCAGAGCCAAGGGGACACCAAGGGCTTGGCTCCCTTCTCAGGTGAGGTTGAAGTATTCTAGAAGAAGGAGAGTACACAGAGAATGAAACTCAAGCTCAGGTTCATATGTCAGTACATTGTCTGAATCACAATCCCACCTGTACTTTGAATTCTAGATTTAGACTCATTACCTGCCTAGACTAACTCTCTCTGCCCTACTTTCCTTATCTATAAAATGACAATAACATTAATTCCTTCCTCAGGTTGTTTAAGAATTAAGTTGCTTAATACTTGTAAGTTGGGGCTTTCTTGGTGGCTCAGACAGTAAAGAATCTGCCTCCAATGTGGGAGACCCAGGCTCATTCCCTGGGTCAGGAAGATCATCTGGAGAAGGGAATGGCTACCCATTCCAGTATTCTAACTTGGAGAATTCCATGGACAGAGGAGCCTGGGAGGCTATAGTCCATGGTGTTGCAAAGAGTCAGACAGGACTGAGTGACTAACACTTTCATACTTTCTGGTAAGTTACATAGAACAGTATCTGGATCATAGTTAAGTTCTTAAAAACTGTGAGCTGCTTCGTAATTTATCATCCATTTGACCATTAACATGCTGTAGAGGACTGATACTGATTTTATTCTGAGTTTAGTGGTAAGCACACCCACATAATTAAAACCCCTTGCCCACTGCAGTGATCACTACATTCTTGCTGATTCTGACTTGACAGAAGGAGCAAGGTTTGTCCCACGGATCCCAGAGGAGAGCCTGCGCCCTGAATAACTATTCCAACTATTGCTCACCATATGTCCACAACCAAAAAAAAAAAATTTTGGAGGGCAGGAAATGAGCACACATGTGCACGTCTGCAGAGAGTCGCCTGCTGAAATCGACACATAAGACATATTTACCACTGAGGCAAATGCCTTCATGTGTTTGTAAGTGGCTATTTCTGAACACCCAAAAGGGAAGAAGAGAGAAGCCAAATTCAAATGTGTTTGTTATTTTGGAGCAAGGTTATGTGGAAGGATATCTTCCCTCATGCTCGGAACACTTTAAGGGGGAGAAATGAAGTATTTAAAGGTATTTTAATGATCATGAAAGGCAGTGGTGTAATAAGGCAGGAAACTACGGTTCTCTTTTTAGTCCCAGAAGGAAAATAACAAGTCTGTAGCTTAGCCTTCCCTCAAGAGTCATAAACTGGACTGCAAAGAGGCAGCCCCTTGAGATAGCCTCCCTAGATGCCTGCAGTCCCTTAACTGTGGGTCTATCTGCTTAGATTTTCAATGTACTTATTAATTCATGATCACCATACTCTTCTAAGGTTGCAGCAATTTGCACAAGGTTCTGGGAGAAGCTGTTTCCCCTCTGGAATGCAGGGTTGGGGACCTTCTTGAACAAGCCAGCCTATTTAGTTCCATGTTTCCTGAAGGCTTCCCAGCTCTTCTTGGCTGGGTCCCCTGCATTCCAACTCTGTCTTCTGTTCTTACCTATTCAGTCATGGAAGCCCCCCATACTAGCCCCCACTTCTGCCACCAGCATCACCTGAGTCTCATTATTTGAAGTAACTGCATTCTATAAAGTCACCAAAATACTGAATTAGTGAATACGGGACCATTGCTCCTAGTGGAAATTTGGGGTTAGGTTCCTTTGAGCTTCTGGTCCTAACATTTTTGTTATTTGAAAAGACCCTGATGCTGGGAAAGATTGAAGGCAGGAGGAGAAGGGGACAACAGAAGATGAGATGGTTGGATGGTATCACCGACTCAATGGACATGAGTTTGAGTAATCCCTGGGAGTTGGTGATGGACAGGGAAGCCTGGTGTGCTACAGTCCATGGGGTCGCAAAGAGTCGGACATGACCTGAGTGACTGAATTGAACTGAATCAACCCATAATCTTGTCATGTGTGTTTCTGTTTAAAGATGCTTTCCTAGCAGCCTACTGAGGACTCGAGTTACTCAGTGGTGCAGGGCTCGATGGAAGATACATCTCAGGACATCAGGCCCTGGGGCACTCTCACCTCCACTTTTATCTTCTCAGCTTGTGGACCACTGTGAGCCCAGATGCTTTCCTGCCTCGGATGCTGGATGTTACAGATTGTACTTCTACTGAACACATTTCCTCACATCCCATCCTGGGTTACAGCTTCATTTTGATTAGGCAATCTGACCCTCAAATCTGGACTTTGCCTTTGCTAGAACCATCCAAGTCACTGTCTCTTCTGGCCTGAAGCCGGCTACAGTGAGCCCCATCTATCATATTGCCCTATGTCCTTCCTTTGACGTCTCCTGCTTGAGAATGGAATTTTTTTTTTTTTAAGTGCTAAGTTTGTATTTTTCATCTCCTGAGTCTCTTTCATCTCCAGAAGCACTTGGCTCTCTTCATTAAGTAGAAACATGCATTGGAACTATAGTGAAGCCCTCAAGCCGGCACGTTAAGGACATGTGTTATAGACATCATGTGGAGGTCATCAACAGGGCAGTGAGCCTGGATAGCATCAGCCTTTATTCCTGACAGCTCCTCCAATGGCCATTCCACGGAAAGCATGGGCAAGAGAAAGAATGTCCAAACAGTACAATTCCAAATAAAATGACATAATCATGGAAAGCTCCACCAGGCTTGTAGGAGACAAGGAATGTCAAAGAAGCCAGGACTGAAATATAATTGGGAGAACATTTGGCAGATGACCAGAAGGATATAAATATGATTATGTTCAAACAACTATCACCTTTCATGGCAGCAGTTGTCTCCAGTTCTTAGAAATTATCACATCATACTCACTGGTGGTTTCTCCAGGAGAAACCACACTGCTTTTTTGAGTGAGTTCTTCCACCGTTGTCTTGAGTTTAATCCCACTCGTGTTTGAGTTGCTTCATCTCCAGCTGGCTCTTTCTCTGTTTCCATTTACTGCAGCCACATCATCTTACATTTTTGTCCCTTCCTCCTCCATTTCACTATATCCTCCTCCTTTATCCCCTCTTGCACATAGGGAAATATACATGTTTTGGATTAAAACCCAAAGCTGATTATGCTCCAAATGTGTGTGAGAGAAACTGCCCAGAAAAGGCCTTGGGTAATGCTTTCCTAGGGGCCACATTTGTGAAAGCACATGGCCGTTCTTGAGCTTGAGAGGAAATGCTAACTGGGAAAGTTTTGCTGTAACTCAGGAAGAAATAGTCTGTGTAAGGATGAGACCACCCTCACAGGGCAGTCTGAAGAATATCTGAATTGATATCCTTAGAGAAGGAATTTGAAGGGCTGAATTTCTGCCCATCATTGGACAGAAAGAGAGATGGGAGAGCAGGGGCAGCTAGTGATTTCTGAGACTCACAAAGAGTGGCAGAGTTAGGGGTCTCTTGTCTCAAAACCAGGCCTGACCAAGCACAGCTTAACCAGAGTGTGTGACTGACCACCTTCTGGTCTGGATGGAACCACCTTTGCTCTTTCCAACCCCAGACAACTAACCCTACTCTGGCCAGAGGCTCTCACTTGTCCACTCTTTTGATGACTCCTTGGCCCCATCATTCTGTGACCACAAATCACAGAATTCCTAGTATCAGGTACTAGTATCAGGGTACCTAGATAGATGCAGAAATCAAATTCTGACTCAAGTAAACGGAGCCTTAGCAGATGCAGTACCTTCTGGGAAATCAGCTTGTGGAGGGGTTAATGCAGCTGGATTAGAGATCCCGCCTCTTTTTAAGGCACCTGCGTGCATGTGTGCTCTGTCGCTTAGTCATATCTGACTCTTTGCAACCCTATGGACTGTAGCCCACATGGGCTGTCCATGGGATTTCTCAGGCAAACATTTCAAGTGGGTTGCCATTTCCTTCTCCAGGGAATCTTCCCAACCCAGGGATGGATGCAAATCATCCATTCCATTCACCACTGCAGGTGGACTCTTTACCACTGAGCCACTGGGGAAGCCCCTCTCTTTTAAAGGTTGTTGCTGTTTAGTTGCTAAGTCGTGTCTGACTCTGCAACTCCATGGACTACCAGGCTCTTCTATCCATAGGATTTCCCAGGCAAGAATACTGGAGTAGGTTGCTATTTCCTTCTCCAAAGGATCTTCCCAATTCTGGGACTGAACCTGCATCTCCTGCATTAGCAGGCAGATTCTTTACCACTAAACCACCAGGGAAGCCCAGTATGTGGTCTACTATCTTTTACCTGGGCAGGGGCCAGGCCTCTCTCTCTCTCTCCTGTCCTGCTATTGATATTTTAGAGTTTCTGTCCACAGGGAATGACCCCTAATTGCTCACCCAGCAGGGGCTCATTTTCCTCCTGCCTCAATCCCAAAGCAAATGTGTTCTCTTTTTAGCCACAGGACAGAAAGAGATTGTCCAGAGCATGGGAGAGTGCTACACACTTTGCTATCCAAAAAGACATGCTGGTCAAGTTCAGAATTAGAGATTCAGATAAGGCGAGGGCCGGAGGAGTCAGGTCATAAGCCTTACAATTTATAGATGAGGACTCAGAAAGGAGAATTGCTTTGGGTCTCATACACTACTCGTTAATAGAAGGGATATGAAAATAGGCATATTCAGTTCAGTTCAGTTCAGTCGCTCAGTCGTGTCTGACTCTTTGTGACCCCATGAATCGCAGCACGCCAGGCCTCCCTGTCCATCACCATCTCCCGGAGTTCACTCAGACTCACGTCCATCGAGTCGGTGATGCCATCCAGCCATCTCATCCTCTGTCGTCCCCTTCTCCTCCTGCCCCCAATCCCTCCCAGCATTAGAGACTTTTCCAATGAGTCAACTCTTTGCATGAGGTGGTCAAAGTACTAGAGTTTCAGCTTCAGCATCATTCCTTCCAAAGAAATCCCAGGGCTGATCTCCTTCAGAATGAACTGGTTGGATCTCCTTGCAGTCCAAGGGACTCTCAAGAGTCTTCTTCAACACCACAGTTCAAAAGCATCAATTCTTTGGCACTCAGCCTTCTTCACAGTCCAACTCTCGCATCCATACATGACTACTGGAAAAATCATAGCCTTGACTAAATGGACCTTTGTTGGCAAAGTAATGTCTCTGCTTTTGAATATGCTATCTAGGTTGGTCATAACTTTCCTTCCAAGGAGTAAGTGTCTTTTAATTTCATGGCTGCAGTCACCATCTGCAGTGATTTTGGAGCCCAAAAAATAAAGTCAGCCACTGTTTCCCCAACTATTTCCCATGAAGTGATGGGACCAGATGCCATGATCTTAGTTTTCTGAATGTTGAGCTTTAAGCCAACTTTTTCACTCTCCTCTTTCATTTTCATCAACAGGCTTTTTAGTTCCTCTTCACTTTCTGCCATAAGGGTGGTGTCATCTGCATATCTGAGGTTATTGATATTTCTCCTGACAATCTTGATTCCAGCCTGTACTTCTTCCAGCCAAGCATTTCTCATGATGTATTCTGCATATAAGTTAAATAAGCAGGGTGACAATATACAGCCTTTTCCTATTTGGAACCAGTCTGTTGTTCCATGTCCAGTTCTAACTGTTGCTTCCTGACCTGCATATAGGTTTCTCAAGAGGCAGGTCAGGTGGTCTGATACTCCCATGTCTTTCAGAATTTTCCACTGTTTGTTGTGATCCACACAGTCAAAGGCTTTGACATAGTCAATAAAGCAGAAATACATGTTTTTCTGGAACTCTGTTGCTTTTTCCATGATCCAGTGGATGTTGGCAATTTGATCTCTGGTTCCTCTGCCTTTTCTAAAACCAGCTTGAATATCTGGAAGTTCACGGTTCACATATTGCTGAAATCTGGCTTGGAGAATTTTGAGCATTACTTTACTAGCATGTGAGATGAGTGCAATTGTGTGGTAGTTACCCTATCCTAAATACAGGTTCATGCTGTGGGAAACCTTTGCTCTGACAAAGTGCTTGCCTCATCCCATTTCCATCTGGCCTCTGTATTCTTAATTTTACCTTGAAGGATCAGTGTGCCTGTGATGCAGCTATCTCCTCTCACCCTTTGATGTGTCTTCTTATAGACAATGAGGTCTCCCCCTTTCCCACCAGTGTGGTAGAAAGTGGGGAAGTACCTGACCTTATTTATCTCAGCCTGTCAGTTGTTTTGAGGACATGGGCAATGAAGGGTATCTGCTGCTCCCCAGTCATTGCCAGGCTCCGAGCCAGAGCACCACCCGTCATTCAGAGCACATAGTGCCCCTTGAGGGGAAACCCCCACGATCATTGTCTACTTTCCAGCACAGCTTCAGGATGGGGTCTGGAGTCCCTGCTTCCAGGCAGCTTCCTATCAGAGCCAAGCAGGGAGGCAGTTGAAAGCAAATCCTTCCCTTTTGGAAGTGGACCTGGTGGTACTGGTGCCATGCTGGAGAATTTTGTCTAGTGTATAAATGAGAAGCAAGTATGACAAGTGACAGTTATAGCAAATCAAAGTACAGCTTCTGGTTCCAACCTTTATTTGTGTTGTGTGTCATAATAAATGGCTCTTCAGGAAAGGCAGTGTGTGCAGAGTCAGATGGAAGTGCGCAGGCTGCAGCCCTGTAAAGGAGTGGGAGGAATCACTGTGGTGAGCCAGAGGTGGAGGTCACCTCCAGCTGAAGTCCTCAAATCTCTTCCCTCCATCCTCCAGGAAACCTGGCACATAGCATGACATCGGGGTCATTATTTCTTAATGTCAGAGTTAAACGAGATTGAGTTGCATATTGATTACAACTTGGGAACAGGACCCAGTAGGGGAGATATTGCCAAGCCTTGATTTGGTTTTCAGCATCTCTAGGGTGAGAAGGTCAAAGCTTGCACAGTTTATGGACTTCAGTTTCCTGATGGCAGAAAAGCTAATCATAGGTGATATTTTAGCTTTGAAGAAGCCAAATGGTTCTGGGACATAACTCAGGTTCTCAGCTTAGTGACCAACAAAACATGATTTTTGAATCTTGCTCCATTCAGAAGAAAAGGCTGAGTTTCCAATGAATAGAGAGGATGCACTCTCTATCAACATATATTTGCTCACTTGTTCTCAAAGATTCTATCTCTGATTCTACTTAATCAGTAGTATTAAAGGCCAAATATGCTTGTATTCATCCCTCTGAATTTGCTTACCTCAGAAAAATTGGATGATTGGAGAGGTTTGTCAACATTGTAAACAAAAATGGTCAAACGTGTCACGGTTGTAGTGATCTGTGAATTTCAATTACATTTCTTCATAGAATTTGGCATTTCTCTCAGGGTTACTTCATGAGACTCTAGGAGTCTAAGTGGGGCTCAGCTATGTCCCCAAGAAGGATGGAGAAAGGAGGATTGTTTAAGTGATTCAGAGGAAGCACACCATTACAGATGATGCTTCCCTTATCGTCTCCAAGATTTAAATAGTAGTGACTACAAGCTGGGTGAATATTGATGAGATAAAAAGGCCCAGAGATGATAAGAAACTGATCCAGAGCTTTCTGGTGAGCTAACTTCTGTCTGCTCTGAAAGTCAGTGTCCTGCCTTCAGCATTTCCCCTGGTTATGGGAGGAATTTAGAGTTCTTCCACCCAAAATATGAGCCACAGAAGAAGGATCATCCCAGTAGCTTCCCAGAGAACTTCTGCTGTTGAATTTGAATTCAAAGTTAAAGTTGAGCATGCAGGAGTCTGCTCCAGTGTCAGTTTTGGCCTTGGTGCAATGACTAGTGACTATGGTGGTGGAATATTCTAAAAAAGCAAGGCCAGTGGTAGAAGTGTGCAAGCTTTACAGTGAAGGGCCAGATTTACTGATCTATGTGGTCTATGCTGCAACTGGACAGCTCTGCTGTTGTAGGGAAAAACCAATGGGCTGGATTTGATGCAGGGGCTGTAGTTCTTTGACTTTTGGTTTATACTCTCAGGTTGAAGTAACGCTCAGATTTCCATTCAGAAGCAGCACCCTCTCCATTACTGAATGGAGGTGTCAGTATTTTTCCCGGTGAATTTAAAGGCCTGGAATAGAAAAGGCAGGATTGTTAAAGAATAACACTTGCTTTGTAAAACACCACTATGGCTTTGTACAACATAATTTTCTTCTCTCACTGTTAGTTAAATGTACACTTACATAAGTAGACTCCTGACATCAATCCCGTATAAAACCCATGGATGTAAACACAGATGCACACACAGATATACAAAGGCTTGTGCAATGCCAGATGTGTGTTTCCAAGCACATCTGTGTGGACATGGGCATACCCACCAAAAACTCTCAGAATCCATCTGACATGATTCCCACATTGCATACTTCAGCCAATTCTTTAAAATCACAACTATGTTCTGAAAGGCCTCAGATACCCCATAGTCTCAGATACCCTATACCTGGTTCCCTTTGTCGCCTTCTTCTTCCTGCAAAGAAACCTGAATAGTGATAATAGCAATAGCGTGTGCTAAATCACTTCTGTTGTATCTGATTCTTTGAGACCCCACATACAGTAGCCTTCCAGGTTTCTCTGTCCATGGGGTTCTCCAGGCAAGCATACTTGAATGGGTTGCCATGCCCTCCTCCAGGGATCAAACCTTCCCAACCCCAGGGATCAAACCAGCATCTCTTATGTCTCCTGCATTGGCAGGCAGGCTCTTTACCACTAGTGCCACCTGGGAAGCCAGCAATAGCATGGTTCTGTATAAAAAGTAAAAACTCCTTTCCATTCCCACCGTGGTCCTTTCCCTCTCCCCCATCTTGCCTGCAGGCTGCCCTGAGCAGTGCCCTGGAAGCAGCAACTTTTCTACTTCATCCTCTGTGCTCAGGGCTGAGGTCCTAGTGGGGAGAACCTTCCTTCCATGGGCTCAGAGTTACAGAGGAAATGGACTTTTAGACTCTAGCACAAGCTTTTCTACTTCTGTTGACTATCTGCATTGTGTCCCTTTTCAAAGGGAAGGACTAGGACAAGCTTCAGGGTCTGAAATACTCATTCTGTCTCCAGACCCATGGCACAGATTACTTAGGGATAGAAATACAAGTTGCCAGGAGAGCCTGCTTGATTTCTCTAGGTTCTGCAGGTGACAAGGAAGCACAGTGAACAGAATTGAGTGGTTTTCATTCTGGAATTCATTTAAAGATTTGTCCTTAATCTCCTGGCCACTCTAGGAACACAGAATTTAAAAGGCTGCAAGAATGTGGTTCAGCTGCTCAGTCGTGTCCTACTCTTTGCAACCCCATGGACTGCAACATGCTAGGCTTCCCTTTCCATAACCAACTTCTGGAGCTTGCTGAAACTCATATCCATTGAGTCAGTGATGCCATCCAACCATCTCATCCTCTGTTGTCCCCTTTTCCTCCTGCCTTCAATCTTCCCCAGCATTATGGTCTTTTCCAGTGAGTCAGTTCTTCACATCAGGTGGCCAAAGTATGGGAGTTTCAGCTTCAGCATCAGTCCTTCCAATGAATATTCAGGACTGATTTTCATTAGGATTACTGGTTTGACCTCCTTGCAGTCCAAGGGACTCTCCAGAGCTGTCTCCAATACCACGGTTCAAAAGCATCAATTCTTTGGCACTCATCTTTCCTTATAGCCCAATGTTCACATCCATACATGACTACTGGAAAAACTGTAGCTTTAACTAGATGAACCTTTGTTGGCTAAATAATGTCTCTGTTTGCTGTCTAGGTTTGTATAAATATGGTAGTGCAGGTAATGACCTTGAAGATGAAGTGCCCTGGAATTGAGGGAGGTTGGGTGGGTAGGGACATAGTGGTGTCCTAGCAGAACTCGCCTTGTCTCTTTACTGACAGGAGAGGAGGAGGAGACTTCATGGCACAGGTAGACACATCAGCAGAGTTCCTTGGTTCCCAGGTGACTCTTAGGGATACTGATGGTGAGCATAATACACCAGCAAGGCCCTACTGAAATTGTTGGTGACAAAGTTTTGTGAGCACAGATAGGAGAGGTGTGGGATTCACACATGAGCCCTTGTTTCTTCTGGGAGATGGATGGGGCTCAACTGAGAGCTAGACTCAACCTATGGTTCTCATCATTATGTGATAATCTGCAACATTTAACTCCTACTTCTTCCCTCAACACAAAACTGCTGTTGAGGAAAAAACCCAAATTTAGTTCCACGGTTATACAGCTAATACCCTTAAGCCGGAGTTTGCTAAACTGGGCTAGGCTTTAGAGTCTCTGAATGTCCTGAAACTATATGCCGAATTACAAGGGAATTTTTCTGTGTGTCTATATGAATTTGTGTGCATGGGTGTGGGTAGGTCCATACTATGATCAGATTCTCAGGAAATCTCTGGTGTCCACAGGGTTCAGAACTATTTCTGAAACAAAAAGTATCTTGCCAGTGGTTGTATTTCAGGTGCATTGGTGGGTAGGTGTAGAAGGTACTGTGAGGTAAGGGCTTCTCACTGCCCTGCCTGAACAGTCTCACCCTTAGTCTTACCCCTTGCCTGCCTTGTAGGTAAGGCAGGCATGGGCAACAGGGTGTTCAAGCAACGAAGGGACGTGAGGTTTTGTAGTAAAGAAGGGTCTGATCTAGTCTCTGGGTCTGTGATCTGTGATGGCAAAACTATGTGTTCCAGTTAGATATGGAATATCTTCATTGTTTTACAAGATATAGAAACAATAATATTAGCTTAGGCTCTGAGCACATTGCATGTATTAATTCATGTAATCCTCACAGTCACCTTAGGAAGTAAGTCATGAGTCACGACCTCTTTACATCCAAGGTAACAGAGGAACTGGGAGGTAGGTTGCTTGCCCAAGTTGACTCCACTAAGGAAAGAAATTTTCTTCCACATGGCTGGGCCAGCCATTGGCATGGCAAGGGCTTTTTGCAAAGGTCTTACGCGGGCTTTCTCCAGGAGGCCAGCTCTCTCCTCTCTGTGGTGCCATGCTGGGCACACATCTCCACCCACACAGCAGCCATTCTCACACGTGATTGCACCTTTCAGGAGCACACAGCTCCTCTTTCCTTTGTCTGACCTTTCCACCATGGCTGCATCCCTGATGGCTTGGCCCACCAGGTCCCTGGCCCAAATAATCTGGCAAGAGCACACTTTGTACTGTCTGCCAGCATTCCTGCTAGGACCTACTGACTCCAAGTTTGGAATGCCATCACCCTGCCTGCTGCTTCTGCTCAGGCTCAGCTAGATGGAGGCAGGTGATTTATTCCCTTCATAGAACTATAGCATAAAAGGACATCTTTCTAATACTGCTTTATTTGTATTAGATTTGTATTCCTCTTTCAGAACCCATGAGGAGATATCAGTAATAGGAAGTTCAGGAGAAGACAGTGGGGATGTTTGTTTCAGGGGAAGTGTGGGCCTGTTGGGAGGTTGGAGTTCTACCACTTGCCAGATGTGTAATGGTGGCAAGTTGCTTTACCTCTCTGAGCCTTGATTTTCATTTCTTTAAAAGAGAAAAAACAAGAAGAACAGTAGTTACCTTTGGGTTGTTGAAAAGAGTGCACGAGGTCACACAGATGAAAGGTAGTATATCCATGCTTAGCACCATTACTGAGATGTGGCCAACATGGAGGTCAAGAGGGCTGTTCCTTATTGAGGTGCAGAGAATGAGATGTCAGTGTAGGTTGGAGAGTTAAGGGTGGGATTTGTAGGCTTGCCTGCTCACAGAAGTAGATAAGAGGATTCCAGAATAGAGAAAAGCTGGGGTAAAGGCTCAGAGGCGGTGTGGGAGGGAGAAGATTCCAGAATAGGGAAAAGCTGGGGCAAAGGCACAGAGGTGGTGTGGGAGGCAACATGCAAGGGATGGAGGTGCCTGCAATGACTGGGGCAAGGTGTGGTGGGAATAACAGATGGTGATTTTTTAATTAGTGATGAAACTGAGGTCTTTATTAAGTAAATAATTGAGAATTTATTCAAAAAGTTTCTGAACAGAATGAAAATGTGGTAACTTGTTACTAACTGGTATTGGAGAAAGAATACTTAGAGTGCACAGGAAAGATATATGGCAGAGACTATCATGAATTCACCAAGACCATTTTGCTTTTCTTTCTGAACATGAAATTAGATTACATTTCCCAATCCCTCTTATGGCAAAGAGAGGTCATGTGGCAGAGTCCTGCCCAATTTAGACTTTTTAAAATTTATTAATTTATTTTAATTGGAGGATAATTACTTTACAGTATTGTGATGGTTTTTGCCATACATGAGTTTGAATCGACCACAGGTATACATGTGTACTCTCCATCCTGAACCCCCTCCCATGGAAGAGATAGGTAACACTCTCAGACCTGGTCCATAACCTGGCCCCTTCACTTTTCCATGTTTTAGCCAGGAGCTAAAGATATGACTTAAAACTTCAAAATTCTGGGGACTGGTGGGGCCACAAGTTGTAAGTCACTGAATATGTGGGTCAGAGTCCCTCTCTCTTGATACCTATTGGACTTTATGTGGGTAAGAAATAAAAATCTCCTGTGTTAAGAGCTTGGGGTTGTTTGTTATAGCAGTTAACTTACACTGATTATTACAGGTTGAAATGAAGAAAGACCAGAAGAGACCAGAAGAGAATCTGGAGTCTATGAAATAGAGATATAATTTGATAGAGAAATGATTTGACAGATTGAAATGAGAATAAGTGAAAAGTATTCCCTTGGGCAGGTTCAAATGACTTAGTAACTAGTTAGATGGGGACTCTGTATGTGTGTGTGCATGTGTGTGTCAGAGGGTAAAGGAGAGGAAAGAGTAAAAAAAAACTCCTGTGATTTCTAGTTGAGTGACTAAGAAAAATGGTAGTAACATTAACATAAATTAAGATATCCGAAGATGAGATAAGTCGGGGAAAATGAGGATGAAATTCATTCTATTTGCGGTGAATATGAGGTGATGGTACAAAAGGAAGTATCTAGGGAAGAATTGCCCGGCCTTGGCAGTATTACTATTTTTGACCCTATAATTCTTTGTTGTAGGGGGCGGTCCTGTGCATGGTATGATGTTTAATAGCAGCCTTATTCTTTACCCACCGGATGCACCCTTCCATCCCCTACCACTTATGACAACCCATAATGTCATCATGTCTCTAGACATTGCCAACAGTTCAGGGAGGCAGAGCAAAACCATCCCCAGCTGAGAACCTCTGAGCTAGAGGGAACTGGAGATATTCAGGAGTCTGAATGGCCTGAGTTCTGTGAAGAACCTTGTGTAATCAGGGCACTTCCATTCTCCCGCAAGGCTCAGATTTCCAGAAGTTAGCAACTCAGTCTAGGCCCCAGGGAAGCTGTCTTCAGGATCTTAGTCCATGTTTTAATCAACTCTCCTGTGATCTGCATTCTGGGCTCAGAAAGAATGAAAGAGGTGAAGACCAGGGAGATGTAGGATTGGACAGAGGGATTCAGGAAAGCCACAATGAGGACCAAGCCAGGCATTCCTTCCAACATGCCAAGGCAGGGGCAGTGAGGTCTCTCTCAAGCCCAAGGAAGGCCCAGCAATCTCTGAGGCATGTGTGTTTTCTTCAGTATATTATCAACTGAGCTTGTAACAAAGCCTTCCAAATGGAATGAGAAAATCTCCCGGATGGCAACTGGCAGCATGGTTTGGGAGGATTCCTTTTTCATTTCCTATGTTTTATGATTTTTTTCTTCTGCTTTTCAAAGAGCATTTTTACAAGCTAGTGTTCTATATTGCTCTGCCTGTACTCTGAGAAAAGATAAATATTTTCAATGTGTTTTCTGAGGCATATGTTCCCATTGAGAAAATGTATCCCTTATGGACGTAGCTATTTTGACCTCATTAGCTGGGTAGATCAGAGGGAATTTGACAAACAGGCCCCAGTATGCCCAGGAAGCCTCGGTTAGTTTCCAGGGGAGGTGGGGGGTCGGCACCACTGGGGGTGCACCTTTGGGTTTCCCAGAGGGCTGCAGCAGGAAGCCAAGGGGAGTCTCGTGAACAGGTTCATCAATGAAAGAGGCCTGGGAGAGTGACCTTGCTTCTGGTTCCCAGCTCCAAAGTCCCACTTAGCGGGAGGGTGAGGAGAGATGGGAGAACTGGCTCACAATTCTACAGGGGCTCCAGGACCACCCCAGGGAAGCTCACACAGAATGCAAAGCTCCACCAAGTAACTGTGGCTGCTTTCTCCCCTAAAGGCATAGGGAAGGTTTCACTGGATGGAGGGGAACCAATATGTTTTCAGTTTTAGTACCCCAAGTCCTACATCTCAGTAGAGTCCTCTGTCCATGCCTAACCAGGATGATGGGTTATCCTAGCTGGGTGAATGGGCCCAAGTGTCAGCTGATGGTACTCTCAGTCAATAAGAGTTAGACATCTGGCCTTTTAGGTCTATTGGCAACCCTGCCTTATATTTTAGATACAGAATCCCAGTTTCAGACTTTCTACCTAGGTGACTTCAGGTAAGTCACTTAACCTTTCAGCACCTGACTTTTCTCATCTGTGATTTTGGGTAATTATATCCACCTCCACAGTTGTATGGACGGCACTTGGCACATAAGGGCTGTCACAGCCTCATGTTATATACTATATGGTAATAACACAATAATTAGTATTACTATAATTAACATCTGGTTCCCAATATCCTTTATTAATAGGCAGTAACTCCTGAGAACGGTGATCTTGTAAGCCTACATCAGCTCACAAGCCAGGTCAGTTTCAATCCTCATCTTCCTTGAATCACTGGTAGCTTTTACACAGTTGATAAAGTGTCATGAAACACTTTCTCTGCTTGACTCCTGAGGCATAATTTTCCCTGGTTTCTTCTTTTTTCAGTCTCTTTTAATAGATCTTCCTCAAATTTTTAACCTCTCTACATACTGGTAGCCTCCAAGTTTTAGGAGGCTAAAACTCCTTGCTTCGGTCTGTTTCTATTTATTCTTTTAAGATGATCTCTTGACTTTAAATACCATCTTGACACTGAACTTCTGAATTTACATCTTAATCCATAGCCTCTCTCCTTATGTGTAGTGTCATAGACTCAATTTATTCTCACCAGTAGGTACTAGAGGCCCTTTTGTTTCACATCATTGGCAAAATTTATATTGTCAGATTTGTAATTTTTATCCCTCTGATGAAAGGCAAATGTACTGCATTATTTACTCCTTGTCCATCGTCCTATCACCTAACCCCATTTCTGGTTCTTGAAGGCACTCTCACTCTCAAGCCTTCTTAGTGTGAGACTGTATCATGGATTAATGTCTGAGATTCTTGGATCACTGGGGGTGACTTTGTAGTATTTCCTTAAAAAACACAAAGGACTTAGGAAAAAAAGAGCCAGCTTCTTTTTGTCTAGAAGCCAAGACTTGAGCCATTATATTTACTCCAATTCTGTCCAGGGGCATTATCTATCTTGATAGATTTATGCTTTATATTATATTAGTTTTAAAAAACTAAGGTGTGATAATAAAATCTTGTAACTTATTTAAACTAACAGATGAGGATTTGGTCTAAATCATATGATATTGGTCAAAATTTTACTATCATCACCATTGTGCAGTTGTTTTGCAAATGCCTGAGTATCTTAAGCGATTTACGGAACAAGGTGGGGATATAAATATTGAATATGTAAGTACCTCTTTATACTTATGAACTATTCTTCTGAATAGCATTAGAAATAGTAAATATTGTTTTTTGAGGGTGAATATATTATGAAACAGAGGTACATAATTATCAGTTTAATTTGCTATGTGACCTTGGACAGATTACTTAACCTCCCTCAACCATTTTTTACTGATTTGTAAAATGAAATGGTAAAAGTTTCCAATCATCAAGGGTTTTTCTAACACTTATATTCTGTAATCTAGAGGACCATTTGGTTATCTGATAGCTTAGAGATTTATATTGATCCCACACTGTTATCTGTGTATTTCTCTCTTTGATGGATGAACGTAAGTATGGGTCAGTGTGTGGTGCACATATGTATATATGTGTGTGTGATGGCTGAGGATTATACACGTGCACAATCAAAGACTATGACTTTGAGATACCACCAGTCTCTGTCTTCAAACTAAACCATATCCCAAATTACCTAAATTGATGAGGGACTGAACTATTTTGAGATTCACAAATCCTGGAGTTTTTTGTTTTCATTTTTATTTTTTATTTTTTTAAAATTTTATTTTATTTTTAAACTTTACGTAATTGATGAAAATAAATCTCTCTTGTAGTCCTCTAGTCACAGTCACCCTTGTTCTCCTTAGGGATAGGTGGGCACATACAATGTGAAACATGAAACTTGAAAATGTGAGTTTGCACCAAAAATATACCTGTTTAAGCAGAGACTAACATGAAGAAATGATAGACATCTAGTAAACACAGAGCAGTAAAAACTTACCCTTGCAAAATATAAAAATGATAAGGTCAGTCTGTGTCTGTCTGTCTATCTGTCTATCTCTGGTGGCTCAGATGGTAAAGAATCCACCTGCAACACCGGAGACCTGGCTTCAATGCCTGGGTTGGGAAGATCCCCTGGAGGAGGGCATGGCAAACCATTCCAATATTCTTGCCTGGAGAATCCCCATGGACAGAGGAGCCTAGTGGGCTACAGTCCATGGGATTGCAAAGTCAGACACAACTCAGTGACTAAGCACATGCACAGCACACACATCTTAGCCTGAAGAACAAACAGGTAGCATTTTCATCTCCTGTGCCCATCTCATCATTATGTTAGTGGTTTATGTCTTCAGAGGCAAAGAGATGTCAGAGGCAGTCATCCGTGCTAATACTAGACACACCACCAAACAAAAACTCACATGGAAGTGTGAATATGAGGGCCATTTAACACTGTAAATTTCCCCCTTGTATAACAATTATGGAAACACGCGTGCTAATTGACAAGGCAGTGCGGCACTGTGTGGATGTGAGTGGTGTTCACTCATCCTCATAATCTCTGTTTTCAGGGCTGGTAGTGAACCTGTCCAGAAGATGTCGTGCTCAGCCCTCTTACGAAGGAAGCTTTCTCAGGAATGCATTCCACTCCCTTTGAATGTCACTTTTCTCATCTGTAAAATGGAATGATTTGAGTTGTAATGATTCAGTGAGATAGCAAGCAGAGCACTTTACAAGGTGCCTAGTGTATGCCAAAATATCTTATAAGAAATGTTAAGGTGTCTTGGTAGGAATCTAGAGAGCGAGAGGAGGACTGGGGTCAGCCAGATGGTACTGAAGTTTCCGTTTAAATAGCTGGCACATTATCCCATTTGACTCCTATTCACATCAATCCTATGAGGATGGACTGTGACACAGAAGCTTCCACTGCTCATTGCCAGGATGGCCCCAGCTGAGCACCTCACACCTAAGAGCACCCACTCTGCCAGCATCACACAGCTGTTTTGAAAATGTGGGCATGCTGTGTGCTATGTTGCTTCAGTCGTGTCCAATTCCTTTGTGATCCCATGGACTGTAGTCCACCAGGTTCCTCTGTCCAGGCAAAGGGGTTGTCATTTCCTCCTCCAGGGGATCTTCCTGACCCAGGGGTCGAACTCACATTTCTTATGTCTCCTGCATTGGCAGGTTGGTTCTTTACCATTATAGCTACCTGGGAAGCCCTTGTTTTGAGGATAAATAAGTAAAAACAGAAGAACATGTTTGAAGGTCTTAGGTGTTATATCCATGTCATTCATATTTTAATCTTGCAATGTGTATTGCATCTCATATCCTTCAAAGTCTTCAGGGTACAAAATGTGGGCACTGAGATTATGTGTATGACCCCAGCGTGCACAGGACTTTGGACTTGAGCTCCTACCTATGCTGACAGTAAGAGAAGCGTCAAAGATAAAGGTTGGCAGTTGGAGTCCAAACTCTACTTAGGTTCTCCAGATTTGTCCCAAGGTTATCTTGCAAAACAATGACCTTAAGAAGCAAACAGCCCATTTAAAAAAAAAAAGACTGATGCCATACTAAAAAGAAAAATAAGGAGACACATAAAGGAAGCTTGGGAAAGTGAGGGAGAAAAAAAGAGGAAAAAACATTGTAATTGCTAGTGGTATTTCATACCGATTTTAGTTACTATTAAATTAAAACTGCAACTGGATGTGAACTGACACTTTCTACCCCTTAAAGTGCTTGTGGTACGCATTATAAATACTTAATTTAGTAGATTTAGAAATTCTCGCTGACACGTCATTAGCAGGCACATTCTCACAACAGAGTGCTCACAGGTACATATAAGAGTGTGTAGGCATCTCTATTGCATTTGGTGTTTTTCTCTCTTTTTATTTTGTGCCTTTGTTTATTTGTATAATCTCAATAACCAATCACAATTTGTTCTTTTGAACATCAATCTTGTTTCCCTTCTGCCCCTCTCCCAATTCTCTTTTGTGTATAGTGAGGTCTCAGGGAGTTTGGAGGGTGGGATATGGCGGGGAAAAAAACCTGAAACTATTAGATTATAACATTTTATGGATTGTCAAGGTTCTAATGACATTAGCCATCTAACTTGAAGCCATCTGACTGCAAGCCATTTGTGATGTCATATAACAGGTTGCCATGAGCTTGACAAACCTCTGTGAAATAAGCAAGGGAACAGAGCTGAAAAATGCCCAAAACACACCTCTCTCTACCACCCCTGGGAGTCTATCACCACCCATGGACATCCCCCTTTTGCTTATTAGCCCCTGAAAGGCATTTTTAATATAAAATATATATAAAGTCTTCCCAAATCAGAAAGGTCTCCAAGTCTCCAGTTTAATTGGAATGGAAAATGCTAACTAATTGGCATCAAAATTTGATTTGTGGGAGAAACCTCCTTTTTGTTGGAAGCACAACAGTGTGTCTGTGAACACAAGCCCAGTCCTTCAAAAATCATCCGTGAGCGCCGCCGAGGAATCAATTAAAGTTGATTTGGCATATCTGCTTTTGACAAATATAAAGAACTCTCTGATTAGGCAGAGAAGAAAAGCGGCTTTCTCTTTCTTGCGCTCTCTTCCTCTCTCTTTCCTCTGCCTCTTCCTCTCTTCTCCTCATTTCCCTTTAAAGGCAGTAGGTGTCAGAAGGGGGTGGGTAGTGATATGCAAAACACGGCCTCCATAACCAAAGTAGCCTGCAAAATTAGGTGTCAGCATGCAAAGCTTATTGATGTATGAATGCGGAAAATGAAAGGCGGCAGTAGACAGCCGGGGCTAAAGGTGAGACAGGCACAGCGAGAGCAGCTGTAGATCCACGTCAAGGTGTTGCTATATGAGCTCGGGTTTTTTCTGGAGGGCCACAGCCTAACAAGGTAAGCCTGGCCATGAAATGATGGAACAATACAATATAGGCACACACAGTGTGAATACCAAATAAATTGACATGGTGTCTCACCTCCACTCCCCCCCCCCAACCCACCACATACCCCTCCTCCTCCCACATTGCCACCCCCTCTTCAAAGGATGCCTGTGTATTCATTAATAAATTCATATTCTGAGTTTTCAATAAAAGAAGAAAATGCAGTGTAAACTGGAGTTACTTAGTGACACCCAGCTCATTGCTTTTTATTGTTGCTTGCAGCTACGAAGGCTTCACAGTGCACTAGTAGAATTTATTACTGTCTGTCTCTGTAGCAAGTTGGCGAAGTGCGCCTTTTGAAGAAAATTGACCCACACTTCATGAATATGATGAAAAATGCCAATAACACTACAAAGACGAAGCTCTTGACATTACTCTGCAAAGAGCTAAAAGACAGTAATGAAAGTATTGCAATTACAAATTATTACCTCCTCTCCAGCCAATCGCCACCTTCCCTCCTCTTTTTTTTTTTTTCTTTTCCTTTGGACCACTCTCAAGCTCTGCTGGCTGCCCCAGGTGCTGTTTTGCACAGCATGATGGGAGACGATTGAGGGTGGGTAAAAGTGCCAACTGACTTCTGGAAGAAAGGAAAGGGAGACAAGAAGAAAAGAATGGAATGTAACAAAAATGCCCCTCTTACTGCACTTGGAAAAAGAAGGTATAAATGCAAAGTTTAAAACCAGGGTCAGAAGGTCATGCCTTTATTGTGTGGCCTCTTCCATCACAAAAGTAGCCTAAGAATGCACTACCCACTTATTTTCTTGCTAGAACTCTTCCCTTCTGGTGAGGTCCTCTTAGTATGGCTTAGGAAGATCACTTTTAATCTTTTATCTTTTATTATAGGTTAAAACTCTAATTTGGACATTGGCAAATGAATTGTTAAAGTGTTTTTAATTGAAAATATATACTGTTGTGTTTTCAATGTAAGAAAGTGGCCTATATTCTTATCCTAAAGGAGGTGCTGAAAAAGCCTAAATGAGAGGAAGGGGGGTATCTTTAGACTTTAACATGTTCAAAGGATGAAGGCCCTTGTCCTCAATGTTTTGACAGCTTTCTGACATGCCTCTTCCGCTGCATGGGCTTATACTGTTATCTTTAGAGTCTTGTTTTGTTTTATTTTTAATTTATGGGGGCTCTGTGGAGGGAATATAGGAATATATGCATTTCTTGACTCCTTTATGTCTTCCCTAGAAAGACAGCAGAATTATCTTCTGCTTCTGCTAAGATAGAAAGCTATTAAAATTTTTGGAAGTTTATACAGAGTGTATGAAGTCAGAAATAGAAGCAGGAAAGAAATTCTAAAGGAAAGAAAGTGGCAGCTTCAGAAACCTGCCTGTGGGGAGAGGAGAAGCAGAACAAGAGCAGATACCATGGCATAGTTATTTGACTTTGAGGTGGTCCCTCTGCCTCCAGATACCCTCTCCTGGCTCTTGCTGAAAGGTTCATTTTGCTCTCCAATGCTGCTGGAAAGTATACTGATTGGAGATTCAGTTTGATTCTATAATACCTCATTAGAAATGCAAACTTCTATGGGAAGAATAGACTATAAATCATTTACACTTTAGCATGAAATAGTTGCATCAGATTTATTTTCCTTCTAAAATCTACGGAAACTTTTGATTTGTCATAGGACAAGGACTATTTTACATCATGAAATACTGAAGTGGGGAGAGGGTAGAGACTAAGTTTAGATGAATCTGGAAAATGTGAGGCTTAGAACACCCTGAAGGATTTGATTTTGGGGGAGAAAAGCCATACATGGTAGAAGATTTTTCTAGGAGAGAAGGTAGCATTGGGATTAAAAGAATCTGGCCCATTTCAAACTGTTGTTTAAGGCAGCCGTTTGATCAGAAAATGAGGAGAAAGCACACTTTCTATTCCTCTTTCTCCTTTCTCTTTTTTAAAAAATTATTTACTTATTTGGCTGCACCAGGCCTTCGTTGCAGCAGGTGGAATCTTCGATATTCTTTGCAGCATGTGAACTCTTAGCTGCAGTATGAGGGATTTGATTTCCCAACCAGGGATTAAACCTAAGCCCCTTGCATTGGGAGCTTGGAGTTTTAGCTACTGGGCCACCAGCGAAGTCCTGTCTTTCTCTTTTAGTAGATATTCCTTAGACCTTTTCCAGGATATAGAACCTAGGTTAATTGAAACGTTGTGAATCAGCCATCAGTCTGGGAGTCTGGGACCCAAGTCATCAAAAAAATCATTGCTTATATGTTAAAATCCATTGTTGGATCCAAAAACCCATTGTTGGATCCAAAAACCCAATGTATTAACTGCAGCTCACACTCCCAGCCTGGGATGGGTACTGTGAGCCCTGAGGGACAGATTGGCTATAAGTACCTGCTAGGCAACCATGCTTGCCAGCATAGATTCTTGTGAGACTGAGGAACAACTGTGGCCATTTAATCTGCCATCTTTTCTTTAGGCAAGAAAATTCTTATATTCAAATGACTCTGAGCTTGTAAAGCTTTTGTTTCATCTTTTTAAAAACTGATTCCTTTCATTAACACATTTGCTTACCTGATGATCTCATAGCTGAGAACATCCAGGTGCAACAATCCAGGACTGGACCAGGTTGTCGCCAAAGACCTGAGCAGGAATGGTATTACCCGGCACTCACATGGTCACACCTCCCTACCACATCCATGGTATCTGTTACCAGCAGGCTAGTCATTTTCCCCCAAGCCTCAGAATCCTTCCCAGGAACTCCTATTGATGGATCAAAGTTGGCATGCCAAGATAGACCTATTTGTCATCCTTGGGCCTCATCAGTTTATTCAATATCAATATCTCTAGCCAAATACTGTCCCTGGGATTAGTGATTGGCCAATGCAACTCCTAAAGGAAAAACCAAGCCTCTGAGTGGTCAAGATAATAACATAAGGTGCCTGTCTCTCATTCATTCATTCTTTCACTCCATATAAATACAGTGAGTGCCTGTTACTTGCTTGGAACTCTTCTGGGCCATATAGCTCCATCAGTGAAATTCTCTAATGTTTCACTGTGAAGCAGGGCCAACTGGCTAAGCTGTCTAACAAGTAACTGGAAGCTGGCCTACCAAAGACCAGGGCCACCTGGATGGAGCCATCTTTCTCTGCAGGGCAACAGCACAGTGAGAGGAACCTACAGAAGGAAACATAAACCAACGCTGGGGCTCCTGACTAGACCCTGGAAGTAGTGCGTGGAAGCTTGATTTTACATTTAAAAAATGAGATTTGCAATAAATTACTTGCTAGAAAAGGACACAAATGACTTGGAGAGTAGCAGCCACTAAGAAATAGAGCTGAGATGCATACATAAATACAAATATGACACAGATTGTATATCTACAAGCATCGATGTCGCTAAATTCGCCCAACCATCGGAAGATTTTGCATATGCTCTTCTACTTTCTGTGTGAGTCAAAACATGACTTTTCTTGTAGAAAGAGTGCTAGAATGAGACTGGAAATGGAAGCCAAACGGGCTCCTTGAGGGAGGGCACTGTGTTTGTATTGCTGGGTCTAGCATAATGTCTGGCATATAGTTGGTGCACAATGGATAATGGTGGAATCAAATTATTCAGTAATCAAAGGAAATGGGAGTATCTTCAAGGGTTGATTTTCAGGTTTAGTCTACTAGACATTCTCTGGAAGTTTGATAAATGGAATGGAATTTGATGCGATACTAGAGTGCTTGCATAAAAGTGCAAGGACAGAGTGAGTAGCATAGACCCAGATTCACAACAAATATTAGTAGATACTTGCAAATTTTGGTTTCTTTCCCCACTCTCTTTCATTTCTATTGGTCCAATGTGTGAATTAAACTGACACAAGATTAAGGTACTTAATAACTCACCAAATAACAAATAACTCACCAAATGGCAGTGACTGAACACACTTGAAGTTTATTTCTCACTAACCTACTAGTCCTATGTGACTGTTCCTGGTTGTCAGAATCCCAGGTGGCTCAGACGATAAAGAATCTGCCTATAATGTGGGAGACCTGGGTTCAATCCCTGAGTTGGGAAGATCTCCTAGAGAATGAAATGGCTGCTGCTGCTGCTGCTGCTAAGTCGCTTCAGTCATGTCCGACTCTGTGCAACCCCAGAGACAGCAGTCCACCAGGCTCCCCCGTTCCTGGGATTCTCCAGGCAAGAACACTGGAGTGGGTTGCCATTTCCTTCTCCAATGCATGAAAGTGAAAACTGAAAGTGAAGTCGTTCAGTCGTGTCCGACTCCTAGCGACCCCATGGACTGCAGCCCACCAGGCTCCTCCATCCATGGGATTTTCCAGGCAAGAGTGCTGGAGTGGGGTGCCATTGGCTACTCCCCCCATTATTCTTGCCTGGAGTACTCTATAGATGGAGGAGCCCAGCGGGCTACAGTCCATGGTGTTGCAAAGAGTCGGACATGACTGAGTGATTTTCACTTTCAGTGTAACAGTCCTGTGTGTGTATTCCTGGTTATTCGAAAGCTTTTCTCTACATAGGATTAGATTTCTTCATCTTATGGATTTGCCATTTCTTATGGCTTGGTAGTCCTTTATAACCAGCCAGCAGAGGAAGAAAATATTTTAAAGACATGAAACTTAAATGTTCACATTTCTTTAGTAAGAACCTTTTCAGACCCCACTTGATGCAGGAGGGGCTAGGAAATATGCTGATTGACTGGGCTCCAGTTTTCTAGGGTAAGCTGTGCTCTGTGGAAGTGGAGCAGGGGTTTTTCGTAGACAGCCATCTTGCACAGATAGGAAGGTGGTCAAGCAATGGCAGCTCCAAGTATAATCCAGTTCAGCTTTGATCTTCCCTATCCACTGCCAGAGGTCGAGTTTCACCATTAGTTATCCTTTTAGTTTATTCATCTTACAGCTTCCCACTCAAAGTTCATAAATGTGAAGCAGCAATAACACATTTAGGTAGTTTGCATTAAGGAAGGCAGTCAGAGAATGCTGACCCTTGGCTTCATCATCAGAGAAAATCAACACTAAGAGACTGACTCTAGCATCTGTCTTGGCTCATCCTCAATGTCCAGGCCCCAGGCAGAATGTAAGTCATAAAGAGTCCTCAGGAGGCCGATGGAACCATTCACAAGAAGACATTTCCCCCAGCCCTGTCAGGTAGATGCTTCCTGATAAGACAGTAGAAGGCTCCAAGGGAAGCCCCTGCCAGTGTGTTTGTCGTGGTGTAGCTCCCATCAGGGGATCCTCTCAAGTACTTCTCAGGGTGTGTTTAGTCTGAAGACAGTGATGTTTTCCAGTTTGCTCACATCCTCTGTCTCAGTACCATCTTTTTCCTTTTCCAGGTACTTAGGGGCTGTCTTAGTAGGAGAAGGAAAAAAACCTGATGTGGGAGTGCAGTCAGTGGGCTTTGGTCAGAGAAACCTCTACAGGGGGCAGAAACAATAGCACTGAAGTAAAAGGCCATCAAAAAGGGTGTCAAAGATTGGGGCTCATTTTGCCCTAAAATAATCGTCTCTGTCCTTATACTTTTTTTTGCCAGTGTGAACTTTGTTAGAATTGTCATTCAAAAGCTCTGCAGATAGTCTGACTCCAGCATTGGGGTGTTTTCATGGGTTATTAGGTTTACATGCTTTTTGAGCTTGGATTTGTTGCTGTAAATATTCTGATTGGTTTCCACCAAGACTGGTAACTTTTTTATGAGTGGGTTAGAGTGGGCTACTTTTCTTCTAAGGGATGGGGGCAGCCAGGGAGCTCAGGAGAGGGCCTCTTGCATTGCAGTAGAACACTGGGCTTCTTGGTGGAAATAAACACCCAGATTATTGAAAGAATGCAGAGATTTGTTGGCAGGTCTGGGTCAAGGTAAGTCAGTAGTTATATATATTTTTTCTGTTTAGAATTACACTGGGAAGAGGCTGGCCTCAGCTGCTGAGGAAACCAGCTCGACTTCCTTGTCACCTGGCCACAGAAATGTGAGTGGGTTTGTATACACAGCTTCTAATATTTCAGGCCATTTACTTGTTTTGTAAATAATGCAGTGTCTCCCTCAAGTTTTGCATTTGTTCTAAACTAGATGACCACAATGCCTTGGCTAATGCCTTTTAATATCTAAGTCTTGTACATCTAGCGCTTGGTTAATAACAGGGAAAGAGCCCTGGTGACTCACCTTGACCTCGAGAAGGAAAAAACATCCTTTTAATAATCTGGGAGTTTATTTGGATCGAAGGCCTACTGCATGTTACACAATCTTTTTGTAGACCCTCACGGGTCACAAAGCAGCACCCTTGTTTTTTATGAAGTCAGCAAAGATGTATAGGGGCCAGGCTTGCTGCTTCTTTGAGAGCCTTCAAATTCATCTTTAATATGTAACCTACTAGCAGAGCAGAAACCCTTACTAAATGTAATGGGCTTTTCTCTGAGAATTTTTCTAAGTGTATAACCCTTGTTGCAATTAAAGATACATTTTCTAAATGTCCTTAACAAGGAGTGCACACCTACTTTTAAGGAGTCAATCCACAATCTCTCATGTCTTATCACTTAAAACTTTCTTGTTGACATTAAACTGGGACCTACTTGAGGGTAGGGACAAATGCATTGATCAGTGTTCCAAAAAGAAGATTGGCTAAATACATGAGTCATATTTGTTGAATATATGAATGGATGAAGATCTGTCATTCACTAGTGGGGCTCATCCAGGGGTGATATTCACCCAGGGGACAAATGGCAAAGTCTGGAGACATCTTTGGTTGTTACAGTAGTGGGGAGGAGATGCGGGGATGCAAGTAGCATCTGGTAAGAGGCTGCTGCTAACTTCCTGCCCTATGATGTACAGAACAGCCTCCATAGCAGAGTTTTCTGGCTCAAAATGTCAATAGTGCTGACCTAGAGAAACTGCTACATCCCTCACTACCACAAGCATTCAAAATGTCTGGGTAATGTCCTTTGGTCTTTGGAAGATTCATTCAGCAAATATTTACTGAACATTCTTCATGTTGAGATTCAACCATGGCATCCACCCAGAAAGCCCTCTGACATTTTCTTTTTCCCTGCCCCACCTCCCTTTGCCTATGCTGCCTGTCCTTCCCTTTCCCCATCGTTTTCCAATAACCGTAGAGGGAAAAATGAAAGCATACTGTGGAAGGGAGTCTCTGGCATCAAAAGCATGGCTCTTTCTAGTTACTAATTTAATTGGAGCCTTTTTTTTTTTTTTTTTCCTAGACCATTCCTTCAGAAGATGAATAAGTGTTTGCTGCCGGTGCTGTCCTTGCATAGCTTGGGAAGCCCTTTGGAGATGGGCATGAAAGGTAAAGAATCACATTCACAGGATGTTTACTCTAATCATGCTCTCAAAAGCATCGGGGATGGTTAAACATACGCTTCTAGCATCTCTCTGTATCTTCACATTGCTGATAAATCGTGGAAAAGCTGTAAATAGAAATAACGGACTCAGCTTATTTTTAATCAGAAGGCTGCTACTTATAGCTGAAATCGTGACATTACCAAGTATGTCTTTCTCTCATTTGGAAGGGAAGAATGGAGCATTCCTATGGTTTTGAACTTGGACCAGGTTCCCTGAGTCTGTTGGTCTCTGAGTCCTGTAATTCCAATGCCATTCAGTAACATGTGGCCATAGGATGTTTCTCTGCACCACTTGATGTTTTTAGATGGAGCAAACGATGCTGTTACTTAGCATACTCTTCTACAAAGTTGGAGAGCTGTTTTATGTTTTCTTTTCTTCAGATTTAACTGTTAACATTTTCCCTCAATTCAACAAAACTTACGAAGTCATATTTATATTTAAATATTTTTTTCAATCAAGTGTCTATTAAATTCTTAGACACATGGGTGAGAAATATTAGGTTGCTCACTGTCTCCCACGTAAATGTTATTCTAGGAGTATAATGTTTACCTGTGGGCATAATTTCTGAGGCTCTTTTGCCCCCCAGCTATAAGATGATATAGATAGACAGAGCTCTCCAGGTGTTCTGTTATTTTAGGATGTCCTGGATATCAGAAACCTTCACTGGTGTCCCAGCCTTCTAAGGGAAGTGGAGAAAATGCACATCCAAGCAATACCCAATTTGGAATTCCCAGGTAGTGGGACAGAGGACAACCATGTGACAACCCAGCTCTAGGCCCTCACATCCCCAAATGATGTGACTTCTGAAAACATGACTTGCTTTGAAAGAGACATCTCTCTCTTCTTCTCTGATACTTGAATTTTTTCCCTACTGGGTTAACATTTGCTGTTCTGCAGTGGTATGCCAAGCTTAAATGTGGTGATCCATGGGGAGAAAACTTACTGTTTTACACTTAGACTATAGTTAGAAGGTCTCAGAAGAGAGTCTGATGGTTTAAGTGGATATTCTGGGAGGAAAATGGGTTTAAAGAAAAGGAGATATGAAGAGATATTTTAGAACTGGGCTGTCCAGTATAGGGACTGCTTGCCACATGCGGCTATTGAGTCCTTGAAATGGGACTAATTTAAATTGAGACACAGTCTTAAGAATAAAATAAACAATAGATTTCTAAAGTTTTGTATAAAAAAGTAAAATATCTAATAACATTTTGATTACATATTGAAGTAATTATGTTTTGAATATATTGTTAGATAAAATATATTATAAAGTCAATTTCACTAATTTCTTTTTACTTTTGTGATATGGCTATTAGAAAACAAACTTACATATACGGCTCGCATTTGGCATTTGCAGTCTGTTACTATTGGGTAGCACTGCTTTAGAATGCTGTCCATGGACAACCTTGCCTACCAGAGCACATTTCTGTGGCCTAAAGGTGAATTTGGCCTAAATTTAAAATTTTCCGGTTTTGCTTACATAAACAGTACCATAATTTCAAGTTCTATAAGCAGTAAATTCCAATGTAACATTAAAGTCTTAGAATAGGTGTTTCTTTTATGTAATCAAGTCTTCATAAGGGTCAGCAAGTAGATGTGGCTGTATCTCTAAAAACTTTTAAAATTAAATGCAATGTTTTGAGTGTGTGTGAATCCCACTGGGGAGTGTCTTCTGACTTTCCTAAGGACTCCTGACTAAACTCTGTGTTGTGTATTTATAGGGTACCACTGTTGCTTAGGACTGAATGGTGGTGAACCATATAGAACTGAAAAGCTGGGCAAGGTGGTGGCGTCGCCTTGATCCCGGACAGTTCCAGAGCTCTCACCCGTGGCTAGGAGTCTGGGTGTGGCCCTATCACTCTTTTGTTCCTTAGTGCTACATGGCTTACTATAGCCTTTAGAATAAAGTTCCCATTTTGCAGGATGGCATCAAAGCCCATTTATATGTGAATTGTTTTCTAGTACATATCCCTGTGTGTGTACTATGCTCGTCGCTCGGTTGTGTCTGACTCTCTGCAGCCCCGTGGACTGCAGCCTGCCAGATTCCTCTCTCCATGGAATTTTTCAGGCAAGAATACTGGAGCCAGCTGCTATTTCTTACTCCAGGAGATCTTCCTGACCCAGGGATCAAATCTGTGTCTCTTATCTCCTGCACTGCAGGCAGAGTTTTTTTTTTTACCACCAGCGCCACCTGGAAGTCCCCATGTTTGTTCCACCAACAAAATCTTCTCCAAAATCTGAGTTCCATTAAAAGCCATGACTTTGCCTATGCTGTTCCCTCTTTGAAATTCCACCAAACTTTTGTACGTCTAAATTCTACTTAACATTAAAATCAGCTATAAGACAGGATGGGGAGAATGTATTTACTTATTTCCTATAGAACCAATATATCAAACATGTAAGGACTTCCACAAATTAGTAATTAAAGAAATAAATACATTGGGAATATAGACAAAGATAAAAATAAATTCAAGGAATAGCAAATTATGATCAGTAACGTGAAACAATGCTCCATCAGTAAGAACACCTTATTTAAATTTTGATGTGCTAGATACTGTTTAAAACCCTTTCCATGGGCTAATCATTTAATCTCAATATTCATTCCCACTCATATTTAAATAAACACAAATAATAATAATAACAAATGCTACTATTGGTGATATAGGAGAAATGAACTCTCTCATATATAATCAGTGGGCTAAAATTGTGCAAATTTTTTGAAAGCTCTTTTGGTACTGCTTCCCTAGTGGCTCAGATGGTAAAGAAGCTGCCTGCAGTGTGGGAGTCCTGAGTTCTATCCCTGGGTTGGGAAGATTCCCTGGAGAAGGGAATGGCAACCCATTCCAGTATTCTTGCCTGGAGAATTCCATGGACAGAGGAGCCTGGCGGGCTACAACCATGGGATCGAAGAGTTGGGCACGACTGAGCAACTAACACTTCTGATCAAAAATTTAAATGTGCACATTCTGTGACTTAGAAACCACACTTCTAGGACCCTAGAATATTTGTCCTATACAAATATTAGGAGGAATGCAAAAAAGTGTAGATACAAGGTGTTCTCAGTAATGATCTGGATTGATTAAATTCTGGAATAATTCTGTTATAAAGTCATTGAAGTGGAATCAAATTGGCTAGTATGTGAACAGAGGTATATGCATTATTAATTGGAAAGCATACACAGTGTAAGATATATAGCTTGATTTTACTTTTTAAAATAAAGTATATGTGTGTATATGTAGTAGTACTACTGCTATATTTTTGACTACTTAAAACTGTGGTCCAGGAACTGTTTATATTCATTTTTTCATTTAATCCTTAAAATAGATCTAGACTAAATAACACAGAGATAAGGTAAGTAATTAGCCTAAGGTCACACAGCTAGTTGGTGGTTGAGCTGTGACTTGAAACCAGCCAGTTAGATTTCAGAGTTAGTTTTCTTAACCTCTGTGCTTGTCTTGGTAGAGAAGGTGGAATGGCACATTTATATAGGGGAGCAGCTTGTAAGTGTCAAAGCTTAGGCACTGCATTGTTAACCCTTTATAAACTGGGATTGGAAGCAGGGAGGAAGTATATAAAACTTTCTTTGTTTTATACATTTCAGTAGAAGAAGAAGAAATGAAGGCTAAATTCAGGGTGATTTTTTCTACTTTGTCAATTGAATATTGAACATGTGATGCGTTTGTCTTTGGGAGCATATCTCTAAGTGCTGGCAAAAAGTTTTAAGACTCTGTTTAGTCTTTTATTTTTAATAGTTGCTTTTTAAAATTTTTTAAATGGAGGGTATTTGCTTTACAATGTTGTATTAGTTTCTGCTGTACAACAATGTGGATCAGCTATAAGTGGGGTTTTGCTGGTGGCTCAGATGGTAAAGAATCATTCCTGCAATGCAGGAGACCCAGGTTTGATCCCTGGGTCAGGAAAATCCTCTGGAGAAGGGAATGGCTACCCACTCCAGTATTACTGCCTGGGAAATTCCATGGACAGAGGAGACTGGAGGGCTATATTCCATAGGGTCCTAAAGAGTTGGACACAACTGAGCAATAACACAAATAAACATACATACATCCCTTCCTCCTTGATCCTTCCACTCCCTTATTCCACCCCGCTAGGTCATCACAGAGCACCAGGCTGAGCTTCCTGTGTTATGCAGCAACTTCCCTCTGGCTATTTTACACATGCAGTGTATATATGTCAATGCTACTCTCTCAGTTCATCTCACCTTCTATCCCCCACTAAGTTCACAAGCCCGTCCTCTATGTCTGCATCTGTGCAGCCTTTCTATAGCCTTTCCCAATGTTTTTAGTAAGAATCAACAGTATTCTGGTCTGTACTCCCTTCAGAACTTTTCCTTGCTATGCTTTGTCTTATATTTGTTTTATGTCTTTCTCCTGCCCTAGGTGGCTGGATAGCTTCACCAACTCAATGGACATGAACTTGGCAAACTCCAGGAGATAGTGAGGGACAGGGAGGCCTGGCGTACTGTAGTCCATGGGGTCACAAAGAGTTGGACACAGCTTAGCAATGAATAACAAGCTGCCATAGACAGAAAGCTAGTTGAAGACAGGGATGGCATGTAGTAGGCATTCAGGTGTTGTTGGTTGAATGGATGGATGTCTGGGTGAATGGATAGGATGAAAAAGGCACGGGTTCCACGAGGGAGTTGCACCTAGAGCGTCAGCTTCCTTGCTGTGTTATGACCACAACAGGCAGCACGGCTGGCACCTCTCTGACTCACCGTTGAGTGGTGTGCAGTCTGATGCCAGGATGAAGTAGGGCCAAATATGACAAGTGCTAGTTAATTTGATTTTTCTGGCACAATGTTGGGCTTAATAATAGGAAGAATGTGGCAAATAAATTGCTTGAAAATTTATCAGTCTTGGGTGGAGATTATGAGAAATGGCTTATTCACAGCAGGAAAAAAAAAAAAAAAGAAATTTAGGAGCAGCCTTAAAGCTCAACTCTTAAATTACAGCCTCCTCTGAAGATGAAACAATCCCTGATAAAATAAGAAAGTGTGTTGTAAGCGGTCAGTACAGTCCCTGGCACTTAGTAGGTATTCAGAAAAGGTACCAATGTATATACCTAACAAAGGAATATAGTTTTCATCAATTCTTACCATAATCCTGGGAAGGAGAGGAAAAAGTTCATAGGAAAAATTTATTAGCTTATGTGATTTGAAAATTTATTCAAGAAAACAACTATAATCTATAAGAAAGGAAGGAAAAAAAGAAATGGAACTCACTTGATTATTGATCTGCTTCTATATTCTTTCTCTGTCTCTACCCTTAAAGATAAGGGATTGATTAGTTAACTGGGGAAGCAATCATACTTCTGAATTATCAGTTTGATGCCACTGTAAACTTGGAGTGACCATTTCTTACAAATAACTGTGCTAAGTTGAAAGTACAGGCTGTGTCTACAGCCCTCAGCAACAGACTTGACTGGTGGTAGCCACAGGCAGAATTGGCCTCCTTGGCTTGCTGATCCTGGCTTAACCCTTTGAAGGCCCAGCTGATTTTTAGGAGATGTGCTGAGTGATGGTGCTTTCAGGGCTATTCCTTGTATGTATGCTTTCTGTGGGATCACTCAATTAATTATAATTGTCCTGCCCTAGAGAACATGGTCCTTGGCAGACTAGAGGGTGTGACCCTCCAGGGGTTTTATTTTAAGCCTTATTTTACAGAGGGCAAGTCAATCCACGGACTCTCTTCCTCAATATTTAATCAGTTGACAGGAGTATCAGTGTCATAGGATCTCGGTCTTCACTACAGAGTTACTGAGTCCTTGTGGTTTCCCTCAAAGAGAAGAAAGCAAGCTGTTCTTGCAGGTCAAGAGTAAGCAGGGTAGATGTTACCCCCACCCCAACGCTCCTCTCACTTCATCAAGGGCCAGGGTATTTTTTGTGGGCTAATTGTTCAAACCCAGGATCAGGAAATCTATTCGTAGCATCTGTTTTGATGTAAGTTATTTGTGGGGGAAAAACATCAATGGATGAGATGAAGAAAGAGGATAAAGAGATGGAGGAAGTAGAACACATAGTGGGGGAGGGGAAAGAGACAACTGGATGATGACCACTCTAATCAGAATCATCTCTAGATATTTTGAGCTATCCTCTGAGCAGGTACAGAGCTCAAAGCAAAAAGTGCATTGCCATCCTCTCCCCATCAGCCCCCAGATCTCTGCCATTTTACACAAGGAAAAGGATGCTGAATGTCAGGCAAGTCCTTATAAGAGACAGAGCATCAAAGGGTGGAACGTGCATGTCTGTAAGGATGGAAGAGACTTTCTTGGTGGTGGTGAGGAAAGGGGTTTCTGGATTGCTTTTGTTTATATGTATACAGGTCTTAGGTCAGTTTTGAAGCCTAATGGAGAGCGACTTTCTTTCCACAATCCCTCCGGGAGCCATTCAAACTGATGATCCTCATTACTCCAGCCTTAGGAACAATTCTAGCTCTGGGCATTTGCTGAAGACCATTCCTTGGTCCTTCAGTTGTCCAGAATAATTTCCTCATAAATATAGAGATAGAGTTTATAAGGACCATCATGAGTTTTTGAGCACATCCTATATTTTTGTATCCAGATGCTGTCCAGAATATAAAAAAAGTTCAGAATCCTTGGCCTCAACTGATTCACTACCTAGTCATTAGCCAAGATTTTCCTGTAAGATAAATTCTTCAGTCATTCAAGCATATATGTTTTGGGGAGCCATTTGTGAAACACATAAATTGCCTGGTACTGGGCTAGGCAGTAAGGCTTAATAATAAATAAAGCTTTTTTCCCTTGAAGAGGCTGGTGGAGAGAGTAAATATTAAATTGTGCTGCATGCACTGTGAGACCATCAAAATTAAGAAGACTGAAGGATCAGGATAGATTTTACAAAGCCATGGAGACCAGAGCAAACTCCTAATAAATCCCCTTTGAGTGGCCCAATCTCAATGAGCATGTGCATTCTTTTGGTAAATCTTTGGAGAGTAGGACAGGTGTTTCAGCTTGAATATGACCCCCTGGATAAGAGTCCAATGGCCAGACAGGAAGGGAAACTTTAGAAGAGGGGCTACATGAATAGACAGATAACTAGGCATTCCAGAAGATTCCTGCTTATCCTCCTATTTCATAGATGAGAAACTAGGGCCAGCTAGAGGAAAAGAACTTGAATTCAGGACTGGCATCCTGGAAAACAGCAACCCCTTTCCAGGTCCTAAGGATTCCTTCTGCCTTTAGAATGGAGCACTGCACTCTCTGAGCACAGAGGAAAACTGGGGGCTTCCAGGGACAGAAACCTTGATGCAGTCCATTCTGGACATTGAAAATGATAGCAGCTTGGCGTATATCAAACAGTGGGTGAAGATGAAGAAGGAAAAGAAGAGGGAAGCGAAGGAAGGGAAAGGAGGAAGCTATATGTGTATCATGGACCAGACACTCTGCTAAGCTCAATAAGTGAATTGTCTCCTTTAATCATCATATCAGTCCTGTGTGCAAGGTGGATATTGGCCCCCGGCCTTTGCACATGAAGGCACTGGGGCTCAGGATAGTTCTTTATCTTGCCCAGGTTCACCCAACCAGTGGCGAGACCTAGGACCAACCTCACATGTATCAGACTCCTGAGTTTGTGCTCTAATAGGGCTTGCCTGGTGGCTCAGTGAAGAATCTGCCTGCCAATGCAGGAGACACTTGTTCGACCCCTCTGTAGGGAATATCCTCTAGAGGTGGAAATGGCAACCCATTCCAGTACTCTTGCCTGAAAAATTCCATGGACAGAAGAGCCTGGTGGGCTGCAGTCCATTGGGTGGCAAAGGGTCAGATATGGCTAAATAACAACAACAACTGCATTGACTGTAAGAGGAGAGTGCCCAGATGACATTGTATTTTGACCCATGTGGTGCTGTCCTTCCTGCTAAGTATTTTGAAGGGATGTGAAAGTTCCAGGTGTCACAATTTCTCACTTGAAACTTCACTTAATCTTCATTTCTCTCTAAGGTTATTATTGGAGAAGGCAATGGCAACCCACTCCAATACTCTTGCCTGGAAAATCCCATGGACGGAGGAGCCTGGTAGGCTGCAGTCCATGGGGTCACGAAGAGTTGGACATGACTGAGTGACTTCACTTTCACTCTTCACTTTCCTGAATTGGAGAAGGAAATGGCAACCCACTCCAGTGTTCTTGGCTGGAGAATCCCAGGGACGGGGGAGCCTGGTGGGCTGCCGTCTATGGGATCGCACAGAGTCGGACTCTACTGAAGCGACTTAGCAGCAGCAGCAACAGCAGCAAAGTTATTATTATAAGTCCTGTTTTCACAGAACAGGAAACTAGGGAGCTCAAGCAAGTAGATTCAAGTCATCCAGCTTGTCAAGGACAGAGCCGATATTCAAACCAGATCTTTAACTCCAAGTCTGAGCTATCTCTTTTACAACAGGAATTTCCATGCCATGGAAGAGAAGTCCTTGCAGGTATCTGAGGGCAACTCTAGCATGTCTCCCATTTCCAGCTTGAGATGGAGCCCAGAACCTAAGAATCTTACCAGCTTTATTTTTCCACCTACCTTCACATTCTTCTCTTGTGTTTTATCTTAGAGTCAGTTTTTAGGATTTGAATATCACCCTTAATTCAAGAACAAGATTCCCAGGCTCCACATGTCCTGCTAAAAACTCAACTTCATAGAAGTGTCTAGGCTATGCAATCTGTCTGCATAGCTTTTCCTTTGTAGAGAAAGATATCAGGAAAATGATGACTCTCTAATGGCAAAGGACAGGACAGGCACCTCTGTTATCATATGATAACCATCTGCTTAAGGAGTTAGAGCTACTAATTGGTCTCTCACCTTCAATATAAAAAATGTGCCTCCAACGTGGGGTTATTGTACAGTTCACCCATCAAAATCTACATTAAATGAAACTTCAAGCTGTGGCACAGACCACAACTTCTTTTTTTTTTTTTCCCCTCTGTCATGGAAATTGAAATGACTGCCAGGAAGACATGGAGAAAGCTTCTGCGACAGATGGAGGGATTTCTGAGGCCAGGAAAGTCTGTACTTTATATTTCTTAGGGCTAGTTTGAAGCACTCTCCAAAGAGCCAGACTGAAATGCTTTAGGAGGTCAGTCAGCGAGTTGCTAAATATAGTCTGACAGCTTTAGGATGTAATGATCAGATGAAATCCTTGTCCTCATGAAACTTACACTTTTCCATGTCTTTACCTGTCTATGTCAAGATGGATTCTGAGATAACGGTTAGATTTATAAATAGGAAGACAAAATGCTATTCACGTAGAATAATTTACAAAGTCTGTCCCCCTCCAAATAACTATTCTGTCAGCTTGCTATAGTGCATGAAATTTCATCATTAGAAAATCATTGCTGTTCTGAATTTTGAATTTAAAAATAATCCTTTACTGAAATGCACACATTCTTCAACGTGTATTTCTTTGTTTTTCTTCCCAGTACAGACTTCTTCTAGGTAGCAGTGGTGATGCAATTGGAAAGACACTTTAGGGAGGTAATGATAGTAAAAATGAAATGGTTCACAGTTTTGTTGAGGTTGGACCTTCACTCAGGATTGATAGGGAGCATGTTTTTTAGCTTCTAAGCCATGTTGTAGGGACACAGCTTCATGTAGAAAACCTTACGGGCCAGAGAGTTATTAATCTATATGAAGAAGATGCCAGTTTGCTTCTGTAATCAGGAGGGTCCAAGATCACTCCCTTTCATTCTCCATTGCTCCCTGAAAATCTGTAGAATTAACTATAGTCACAACTGCTGTGACCAACTAAGTAATCACCCTGCTAAAAGTATGTTCTTGTTTCTCCAGAGCCACTTGTCTAGTGGAAATCCATTTGCTACTTAGGTCTTCAGTTTTCTATTGTTGGACCAATGAGGGAGATGAAGATCACAGAAAAAAAGACAAAAATTTCTACCAAGCCACGACTAAAGTAATGAACAGCAAAGCTTGCCTGACCTCAGGATTGTCTGCTTCTATTTCTTCAAGTGACTTAAAGGCAATGACCTAATTTATGGGCTCTCATCCTGACACATTCCTAGTTGAAATGTCCTTCATCATCTTTTCTAATCATTTAAATCCCCCAGTGCCTTCCATGTGTAGAACAAGATTCATGTTCTCTGTAAAGCATTCCCTTTCCATTCTTGTCTACATAGTCCATACTGCTGACCTCTTATTGCTCTTAGCATCTCCTTAGACTGTTACCATTTTATTATTTTGCAGTATTATGTATCAAGTTCACAGGCATTCATTGTATCTCTCTAACCAACTGTAAGCCCCTTAAAGAGAGGAATGGTATCTTGTAGATTTCCTGTGCTTAATGAATCACACTTAATGGCACTATAGCACTTTTTGCCCTGGAGGAGGGCATGGCAACCCACTCCAGTATTCTTGCCTGGAGAATTCCATGGACAGGGGAGCTTGGTGGGCTACAGTTCACAGGGTCGCAAAGAGTCAAACATAGCTGAAGTGACTGAGCATGCACACATGAATAGCACTTTTTGAATTTAATTGAATCAACCCATTTATCCCCAATTCAGCTGTGATGCTAAGTTTCCAGCCTTGAGTTGGAATGAACAGTGTCAAAAGGAAAATATTAATGTTGATCAAGTCTTCAGTAGAACAGCTCCACTAGAAACCATAAATTCCCTCTAAAAAATGGATGGAGAATGTGCTTTGAATACATAACCCTGATCAGTGTGAGACACCAAGTGAAAAAAGGTGAAGTGTGATTTAGAGGAAAGAAAGAAAAAAATTTAAAAAGATTAGGGAATCTGGAAACTATATTTTGAGACTATAACCAAGAGAACAGTTAATCATCGTGTCTTTCCAAGACACGATGTCTTGTAGTAAAGGGTGCTTTTAGAGGAAAATCACTGAGACAGAGAAGAGGTTGTTGAGTTGATGATAAATGAGCTCCTGGAAATAACTGAGACAGAAGAACAGATCTAGAACTGGATAAACACAGTTGAAGAAATGAGAAAAATGGATTGGAGACCCCTGGTCTAGAGACTGGAAAATTTAGGGCACACTTTGGATTAAAAATTGTACAGAGCCAGCCAGGGTGTATCTTAAAGACTATCCCAGAGAGTTGTGCAGTTACCCACAGTATGCATGGGCCTTTGGAGGTCTTGACTCCATTTCTTGTTCAGGAAGGAAGTGGAGAATCTCAAGGGGTGGGATGTGAGGGAAATGAGACTGTTGAGAGTTTATTTCAGTCAAGGGTTGATTATCAGCTTCCATGACCCATGTTAAGGCTCTAGTTCATCAATCCCAGTGGGGCAGGTTATCCCTTGGCTAAAGACAAGATTGGGCTTTGGAAAAGAAAGGACAAGTGAAGAACAAATCTTTGCCCCTCCACTCCCCAAGTCATTCCATAAGCATTCAAGAGTTTGGTTGTCCCTACAGTGTGTGTCAAATGGATTACTTCTTTTCGGTTGTATTTACCTGTCCTGAAGTTTGCTTGTTTCTAAGGATGAGATTTGTTCTTCCTGCTGGAAAGAAAATGGTCTGAACTTGGGAAAGGCACAGGAGCCCAGGTAATGCTTTCATTCTCTCTCTGGGGCTGATTCCTACCCATATCCTTGGGCAAGACACTCTGCTTTCCCATCTCTAAAATGGGATAATAACTGCTTTAACAGAGATATCATGGGAATATATCTATTTGCCAGGCCTCTCCCTTTGAAGTCTACAAGGATGTATTATCATTGCTATAACCACCCTAACCCTCTCCCTTTGAAGACACAGGCATAAACCTGGAGGCATCTCAAATACATTTTATTGAGTCCATTTTTCACCCAGCAGAATTATAAGAAGGAGGACAAAAACATTTGAGTAGGAAGAGGTGACCATGTGGGTGGAAGAAGCATAAAATGGTAAGGGAAGATCTTTACAATCCTAAAGATAGTCAGAAGCCCAGTAATAATGATGTTAATCAGGAGCACCGCCTGACTGGTGTTTTTTTTCAATATAAAGACCCTCCGGAGGGTGTTGTAAACATCAATGAAAAATGCGAGTTGCCTTTGGGGCTGGAAGCTGAATTCAGAGGCACAGTTTACAGGTGGGGAAAAGGAGCCACTATCAGAAGTCAAATGAGGAGTGAAAAGAGGGAGAAATTTGCCTCCTCGGGCAGGTTTGTAGCCCACACATCCTACTTTAGTGACAAAATGGTAATTCCAAAGCGAGTTCCAACTTTCAGCTGCAAGCCTTTATTATTCAAGATTCAACCTCAGTGCAAAACCTGTGGGTGATATTTCCCTCTTTCTCTCTCTCTCTTTTTTTTCTTTTTACTCTTTCTGGACTGATTCTATTAATTTCCCCCAATGGCACGTGCAGCCCGGCACTGACGCTGCCATTGATGATCTTCTTATTCATCTTGTAGCAGAGAGGCCATTTGGATGAATATATGTTCCCCATTTTCTTTGCATTATAAATTCAGTGTTGTGGGAAAAGGAGCGAAATGTAATGGCAAGGCCTCCACAGAGAAATGTCCCTATTTGAGAAGAGGAGTTTTATAGGGGGGAACAATTGACAGCCTCTCAGTACAGTGGGCACATTTTTCTGTACAACTGCATCACCACTAATGATAAATGATGAATGTTTGATAGCTGGCTCCGTTGTCTGACAGCTACAGTTTTGGCCAGAGGGCCGTGGCAGGCTTTAGACTTCTGTTCAAAATGAGTTAAACATATTAGGCATTATGAAGGCTTGGAAGCCTCGAGAATGAATGCTGAAATGAGTGATCCGGGTAGGCTCCTGGGTACACAACTTGCAAAGCAGATGTCATTCTAATAATGTGTGATATAGAACATGCCTGGCCTAAACCCTGCTGGATGAAATATGAAGCCCCGTTGGTGATATTTAATACCATTTTATGAGGTGCCATCTTATAAAGACAATGCCCGCCGTATGTGGAATGCTTAAGGTATTTTGCCAAAGGCACGGGGAGGTATCTGGAGTAAGTAGAATTTTTATTATTTTATAAGCCTTTACTTTGTAATATTTCTGTTTCCACATTATTGTGGGGGCTTGCTGCCCTAACCCTTCATCGAGTGAATTTGAGGAGCGGCTTGCTGGTAGATTGACAGATAGCCCTTGATGCTTCTGGAAGAAAAGGTTGGTAGCTCCTACCTAAATGCATGCTTCAGAAAGCCCTCAAGGAGGAAATATAGCTTTGCTACAAGCATTCTTTGAGCAGGGACTTTGAGGCCAGCATACAAAAATATTGCCATTTTTCAAGTGGACCATTTCAAGGGTAATAGATTAGTGTGCAGTGCAGCTGCCCAGACTCATTTCCTGCCTCCTCTAGGCATCAGCTTCTGATGCTGTGGACCCACCAAACCTGCCGATTTTGGGGTCCCTTTTAGGCCATTCTAAGGTTGATCAGGCTTGTGAATCTTAACCACAGCATCCATGTGGATCTTGCTGCCCCTGAACTCCTAGAAAATCTAAGCTTATGAACAGCTATGGCCCAGGGCTGGAAGTGATTCTTAGGACTGCAATGTGTGGTGCAGAGAGAGGAAGGTCATTGTTGAAGATCAGGAAGTGATAATAAGAGTAGCAAACTTAAAATGCAGCATACTCTACATTTGTTTTCTAACTGCATTCACAGTTACAACTCACATACCCCATAAGGCATTCTAGAAGTTGTGCTAAGTACTAAGTCACTTCAGTTGTGTCTGACTCTTTGCAACTCTATGGACCGTAGCTCACCAGGCTCCTCTGTTTGTGGGATTCTCCAGGCAAGAATATTGGAGTGGGTTGCCATTTCCTCCTCCAGGGGATCTTCCCAACCCAAGAACTGAACCCGCATTGGCAGGCAGGTTCTTTACAACTAGCGTCACCTTAAGAACCACGTATTTGACTAGACTCAGGACACTTAAGAAAACCACCACATGTTACATTTCTGAAGCAGTGTATGTTCCCCTCATCCTGATGTTCTGCTGCTGCTGCTGCTAAGGCGTTTCAGTCGTGTCCGACTCTGTGCGACCCCATAGACGGCAGCCCACCAGGCTCCCCGTCCCTGGGATTCTCCAGGCAAGAACACTGGAGTGGGTTGCCATTTCCTTCTCCAATGCATGAAAGTGAAAAGTGAAAGTGAAGTCGCCCGGTCGTGTCCAGATCTTCGCGACTCTATGGACTGTAGCCTACCAGGCTCCTCCGTCCATGGGGTTTTCCAGGCAAGAGTACTGGAGTGGGTTGCCATTTCCTTCTCTGCCTGATGTTCTGGGAAGTGCCATTTGTTGAAGGATCTTTTAGAGAAGGGTCTCATATTCATTATTAATTAATGATAAAAAGAGGTAAAGTTTAAAATTTTTTTTCTTTCTTTCTTTTTTTCTTTTTGGTGGCAGGGCTTGTCAGATGTTATTTCCTCCTACCAGGGCTTGAGTCCACACTCTCTCCAGTGAAAGCTTGGAGTCTCAACCATTGGCTGCCGGGGAATTCCCTATTTTTTTTTTTTTTAATAAAGGAATTCTTTCATTTTTTTGAGAGCTTGGAGTAATAAAAACTGGATCAATGAAACAACTTCTCAGCACATCTGCAAAGTAACATAACCAAGGTTATGGTTATGTTAACCAATGTAACACAACCAATTCTGAATTACTTCAGAATTCAGGACTAGTTCTTTGGACAGATCTCTGGCTCACAGCCTGTGAGATTTAGCAGTGTCCACTGTCAACTGTAAATGGCCTGGATGATACCCACAGCCTGCTGTATGTGTGTGGCTAGGAAGACTACTCTTTCACATGCAATTCCCTTTCTGCCACCATCAGTGACACCATATGCTAACACACAGGCTGATGGGTTTGTTTTCCAATTGGTTTATGTATATATTTTCTGTTATTGTGTGATTTAGTTGAATATTTAGTAATTAATAAAATAGGACTGCAAAAAGCAGGGAGTTGTTCCTCTGTTATTGAAATGTATGCTTTGGGATCATTTGATGAAAGCAAGACACTGAAAAAAGAAGTATGCTGTTGAATTAGGCATGTGGAAGACATCTGCAAAGGATTGGGGGAAGATCATAAAAATTAAGAGCACTTTACATTCATATTGCTTTGCAAGTGTTTTAGTTCTTACCCCACCGTAAAGAAACAAATTTGAAATTGTAGCTGATGGGTGCCATTGGTATGGTTTATGCAAGAAAGATGACTTGAACTCCAAATAGCTGATTCAAAGACAAAGCTTTAGTCTAGATGAGAAAATTATCTACTTTTATAAGTTTTAAGCTAAAATAAATATTTTAATCCTATAAAGATGATTTTTGCAGTTCACACTTTAACAGACTTTTCCTTTCATCATCCCACTCTAGGTCCTCATTGAAGAGACCTGATCTGTTTGAGTTCAAACTGTTGAAGAAATGCCAGGCATAATGATTACCTTCTTCAATGAGGTGAAGTTTTACTCCTATCTTTAGGTAAATAAAGGAAACTGGAAAAGTTTGGTATGAGAAATGGAAGGACAGTGTTACAGAGTAGGAGCAAGAACGTAAGATTTGGAACTTGATGACCCAGCTCTGTTACTTAGTACAAATAACCTTGAGGAGGTACGTCACTTAACCTTTCTGGACCTATTTCCTCATCTATAAAATGAAGATCATAATTTTCTTCTCTATCTACCTTGCATCATTGCTCTGGCTAGCAAAAGCTATAATGTGAAACCTTTTAAACATCATCTATGACTATGAGTCACCCCTGTGGCTGCTACTAATGCCACTTTTACCACTGCCGTTCCTACTGCTATAGCTACTGCCTGGCACCCAGTTATTCGTACTAGGGGCTAAGGCAACTAGGGAGAGTGGGTACTGGTTCTCCTCAATCCCCCTGATCTTTTCTGCAAGAACAGCTTTGCTGAAGAGAAGGGGGAGTGTTTGATTATGGTTTGGAAGGCCATTTCCTAGTTTCCTCCTTGCCACTCACCCCACGTGGGACTCTGGAGAAGGCATCTCAGCTCTTACTTGTGTGAAATGAGGGGGATGCTACTAATTAGCAGTTTCAAGCAGTTTTTCTTTAGGACCTAGGTATCTGCTTCCATCCCATCATTAAGTTAAGTCGCTCGCTCAGTCGTGTCTGATTCTTTGCGACCCCGTGGACTGTAGCCCACCAGGCTCCTCCATCCATGGGATTCTCCTGGCAAGAATATTGGAGTGGGTTGCCATTTCCTTCTTCAGGGGATCTTCCCAACCCAGGGATCGAACCCAGGTCTCCCTCATTACAGACAGATGCTTTAACCTCTGAGCCACCAGGTAAGCCCCAATAATCCCATCATTATTTCATTATTATGTGATTTTATATAATATTTCTATGTAAAATGTTGTTTAAAGATGAAAATAAGTTACTATTAAAAGGGACTTAACAATCCACTGGGTGAGAGGTCCGTAATGTCTCTTTTGGCTACGAAACTTTTCCATTGGTCATTCTGTTAATAATTATGATCCCCATACCCTGATTCTCAGATGCTGTGGTTACTTAATTTCCAACTCGATCACCAGAGCCAACAAGAACAAATTGTCCAAGCAATTAAGTATTTTGCATATGTGTAAGTGCCAGCTTTCAGCATGTGGTCTGGCCCTTCCTTTGTGGACAATGGCAGGCTCAAAGTCCATATGACAATATTTTCTATGCCAGACCTCCGGTCTGTCCTTTAAATGGGACCTGATACCCCCTCACACTTCTCAAGAAAAGTCAAGGGATTGGCAGATTGATGATTATCTATCATTTTAAACTAAGGTGTTCTGAAGGTCTGTAGGCCCCTCCCCCAAATATAGGCATTAAAGGAAAAGAATGAGTGACTGCTATGAATCCCTTATTTAAGTCTCTTCGTATAAAATCCTGATTGATCGTTCTTTAACTGTATATATCTTGATAAATCAATTAGGGGAGAAATTGCTGAGGAACAGAGAAGTTGTGATTAGATGTTATCATAAGATCTAGACTTTGCCACAGAAAAAGTATTAAAAGGAATCAGATTACTTCTCTCTTTCCAACCCTTTGCTGGAAGGTTCTAAGACTGTTTCTCCAAAGCATTCACTATAGGCTGTGATCAAGGCCCTTCTGTTGCAAGCCCCACTTCCTGATGAGCCCCTTGTGACTCTGAGTACAAAATTTCTATGTCCATTGAAGACTCCCTCACCTAGAGTGGGTCACAATTTGATTACTTGGTGTGGGGAATTAGGGGATACTGAAACTTCTTGATTGAACTCTTTCTCTTGAGTCCCATAATATCCAGCTCATTGTGATAAAAAGAATCTTACTGAGGCCAGAGAAGTGAAGCATCCCTAATTTTCATAGGTTTCTGAAACAATTTTTTTTTTATTGGAATATAATTGTTTACAAAGTGGTGTTGGTTTCTGCTGTACAACAATGTGATCAGCCATATGTATACACATGTCCCCTCTTTCTTGAGCCCCCCTCCCCTCTACACCATCCCACTGCTCTAGGTCATCACTGAGCACTGAGCTGAACTCCCTGTGCTATGTAGTAGCTTCCCCCCAGCTACTGAGTGCTGATACCAACAGGCTCATGGTTCTCAATTATGTTTTGTGAATGTTCACCAAGGATATAGGAGACTCCTCATTCTGATCTGCATTTGTAGTGAAAAAGGAAGTTTTGCTCTATTGCTGGCCAGTATAGAGGTCCCATTTTTCCTACAGTAGGGTACAGATTTTTGCCAGAAGGGTCAGATACCTGAATGAGTGAGGTAAACAATATTTTGGTTGTTGGATGGTTATGACAGGTACCACGTACATGGTTATTATTTTCAATGCTTTAGAATTCACTACTTAATTTTTGGAATAATTAATTTATGGAACATAACTGTATGAGATACATACCATTGCCAGTACTTAGGAGTTACAGATATCTATCTTTTGTTGTTGTTCAGCCGCCCAGTTGTGTCCTACTCTTTGTGACCCAATGGACTGCAGCACTCCAGGCCTCTCTGTCCCTCACCATCTCCTGAAGTTTGCCCAAGTTCATGTCCACTGAAATGGTGATGCTATCCAGCCATATCATCCTCTGATGCCTTCTTCACCTTCTGCCTTCAATCCTTCCCAGCATCAGAGACTTTTCTAATGAGTCAGTTCTTAGCATCTGATGGCCAAAATACTGGAGTTTCAGCTTCAGGTTGATTTTCCTTAAAAGATTGACTGTTTGATCTCCTTGCTGTCCAAGGGACTCTCAGGAGTTCCTATCTAGGAACATATAAATAAGAACAAAAAGAATTTCTCCTGAGGGTTAATCTCTAAAGTCAACATCCACTGGGTCAGAGCATAGACAAGTAAAACCTCCTCTTTAGACAAATGATGGAATGAATTTCTTCTTCAAAAATACCTGGCTTCAAATCAAGTCACTAAAGTGGCAGAGCTGTATAAATAAATGTTTACCAGAGAAGGGACTAATCAAATATAAAGGTAGAAAAAGAGGAGGATCCCAGCTGTAAACCATGGCTCATCAAATTGCCATCCAGGGTAGAAGGAGTCTGAGTTTGTTAATGTCATGCTGTGGGCAAAATAGATATGTTAGGTGATGCCATCTACATGCCACACATATAACTGATTTTTCTTGTTCTGTCTTATGCAAACTTCTGATGAGAGTTCACCTAACCATGAGGCTCTAGCCTTGGGAAGAATACTACCTGGGCAGTCATACTCGAGGATTTTGGTCTAAGTGAGAGTAATATTTCTCACTATAAGCGAATAAATGAACACTTAGGTTTTATAATTCTCTTGAGCTTGTCTTGCATGAGTCAGCTAGTAAAAGATGGACTGTTCTTGGTGCTGACAAATCAGCTTCCAAATGGTGTCAGAAATTCAGATTAGACCTTAATTAACCATGGATGTAGTTGCCTGTGGGCTTCCAGGTGGCTCATTGGTAAAGAATCTGCCTGTCAATGCAGGAGCCACAGGGGATATGGGTTGGGAAGAGTCCCTGGAGGAGGAAATGGCAACCCACTCCAGTATTCTTGCCACAAAAATCCCATGGACAGAGGATGGGGTTGCAAAGAGTCAGATGTGACTGAGCACACACACAGCTGCCTGTGTCCATCAGAGTAAATACATCAGCAAAGTGAATATGGCCCTGGGAGGCCTCATGGCAGACAGCTTTTTGGCCCTCTCATGTAGGCATACCCTTCTGAATATCTGCATTGTGACACCATTTTCTCTAATTGGACAGGGGGCAAAAGACAAAAGAACTATTGAGCACTCAAGTCTATAGTTTAACATCTTCAGTTTTGTTATTTGTCTTGCTTGGACCTTGAACACTGGGTCTAGCCTTGGGTTTGCCTTTTCTTTTTCTTTCTTTCTTTTTTTTTAATTTGAGAGTTTTATTGAGGTTTAATTGTCATATAAACCCACTAAGCTCTTAGGCAACCACTGATGGGCTTTCATCCCTAGCCCCTTGTCTTTTTTTTGTTTATTTTGTTGAAGCATGGTTGATTTACAATGTTATGCTAATTTCTACTGTACAGCAAAGTAACTCTGTTTTATATATAAATACATACTTTTCATATTCTTTTCTATTATGGTTTTCACAAAATGTTCAATATAGTTTCCCCTTCTATACAGTAGGACCTGTCATTTAATCATTCTATATAGAATAGTTTGCATCTGCTAATCTCAAACTCCCAATCCATCCCTCCCCAAACCCTCTTCTTTTGGCAATCAAATTCTGTTCTCTACACCTATGAGTCTGTTTCTGGTTCACAGATAAGTTCACTGGTGTCATTTTAGATTCCACATATATCATATGGTATTTGTCTTTCTGTTTCTTCATTTAGTATGATAATTTCTAGATCCATACATGTTGTTACAAATGGCCATATTCCATTCTTTTTTTGTGCCTAGCCTTGTCTTTTTAAAACAACCTCTTGTTTGTACTAGTAACTAAGAACCTCTTATTACCATCTTCAAACCAGTTGCCTACATCAACTTTTCAAGCTCTGTTGGAGACTAGTGCCTGCATTTCACTTCTTACTGGAAGAATTTCCTATTAAAAAGGACATCCTTGTCTGAGCTGTGTTCTGTAGTGTGCTGCTATGATCATGGTATTTCACCTTCCTGTGGGACTGTCTACCTATGAACCCTCTTGTGTCCTGATACCAACCCACCATCAACTAGTTTCCATCTTTATTGGCTACCAGGCTCTGCAAGGCAAATAACTTTGTACTGCCATTGCTCCACTATAACGATAATCTCTGGTGTCCACTTGGCTACATGTCTTTCTTGCCTGCTCCTGGAAATGTCCCTGAACAGTTGCTTGAAGCCACTGGTTTAACTAGTTTTTGGCTTTTGGTGATTCTACAACTAATCTGTATCATCATCAGTTCACTACAGTACTCCCAAGAAAGCTTTTAATACTAAAATTAAGCCAAGCTTATTTTGATTATTTCCTGATTCAGAAAGCTCCTTAGAATCACAGAGTATCTTAGTGCACCATTATGGATACCATTGGCCTGCAGGTAGGTTAAATTGTTTTACTGGTTAGTAGCAAATTCTGGGTTATGGAAAAAAGGATAAATTGTGATAGTGACTAGATTCCAGCTGATAAGAAGAGTCAAGGAAAGAAAGTCATTGCAAGAGCCATGGGTCAATTTTCAGCATGTTACCATGATTTCTATCTAGTGTTTGAATACTGAATTTTTTTTTTTTAGGGGAAGAAACTCAAAAGGGCAAAAGGTAATTCCAGCTTCTGAAATTACTCTAAAAAAATACCTGCTTGATTATTCTAGTCCCAGCAACACTCCTGGAACTTTGATGCTTCCCTCACTGGTGACAGTGGGTCTGTTTCAGGTATACCACTTAGTCAGCTCATTAGGATTGGGATGATGGGAGAAATGCTCTTCTCTGAAGAACCTGAAATTGCATGGCTTGTAGCTAGTTATAAAGGTGGCACTGTGATAAAGAATCTGCCTGCAATGCAGGAAACGAAGGAGAAGAGTGTTCAATCCCTGATCGGGAAGATCCCCTAGAATAGGAAATGGCAACCTGCTCCAGTATTCTTGCATGGAAAATTCCATGGAAGATTGAGTGAGCATGCACAAACACACACATGCACACACAAAAAGACTCATAAAGTCTTTAGTCTCTCATTTATTTACTAGTACCCTCA